>NW_026615361.1:0-91813 GCF_000801105.2 Raphanus sativus | reverse complement strand
GACATATTGGCCATTATCTTCATGATTCTTATCAAACCAGGATGAACCACGATCTAAGAAGCTTTATTTGAACCACTAATCAGTGGAGAATAACCAGGAAGTTGGAATTAAATCTTCACAAGGAGTTGTGAGTTAAGAAGATATCCCACTTTCTATCCAGATGATTCCAGATTAGCCTGTTCGAACATATGGCCAATATCTTCATGATTCTTATCAAACCAGGATGAACCACGATCTAAAGAAGCTTTATTTGGAACCACTAATCAGTGAGATAACCAGGAAGTTGAGCATAATCTCATAGTGTTGTGAGAAGAAGATATCCACCTTCTATCCAGATGATTCCAGATTAGCATGTTTCGGACATATGCCATTATCTTCATGATTCTTATCAAACCAGGATGAACCACCATCTAGAAGCTTATTGGAACCACTAATCAGTGGAGAATAACCAGGAAGTTGAATAAATCTCATAAGTGTGTGAGCAAGAAGATATCCCACCTTCTATCCAGATGATTCCAGATTAGACTGTTCGGACATATGCCATTATCTTCATGATTCTTATCAAACCAGGATGAACCACGATCTAAGAAGCTTTATTTGGAACCACTAATCAGTGGAGAATAACCAGGAAGTTGAATAAATCTCATAGGTGTTGTGAGCAAGAAGATATCCCACTTTCTATCCAGATGATTCCAGATTAGCCTGTTCGGACATATGCCATTATCTTCATGATTCTTATCAAACCAGGATGAACCACGATCTAAGAAGCTTTATTTGGAACCACTAATCAGTGGAGAATAACCAGGAAGTTGAATAAATCTCATAGGAGTTGTGAGTAAGAAGATATCCCACTTTCTATCCAGATGATTCCAGATTAGCCTGTTCGGACATATGCCATTATCTTCATGATTCTTATCAAACCAGGATGAACCACGATCTAAGAAGCTTTATTTGGAACCACTAATCAGTGGAGAATAACCAGGAAGTTGAATAAATCTCATAGGTGTTGTGAGCAAGAAGATATCCCACTTTCTATCCAGATGATTCCAGATTAGCCTGTTCGGACATATGCCATTATCTTCATGATTCTTATCAAACCAGGATGAACCACGATCTAAGAAGCTTTATTTGGAACCACTAATCAGTGGAGAATAACCAGGAAGTTGAATAAATCTCATAGGAGTTGTGAGTAAGAAGATATCCCACTTTCTATCCAGATGATTCCAGATTAGCCTGTTCGGACATATGGCAATATCTTCATGATTCTTATCAAACCAGGATGAACCACGATCTAAGAAGCTTTATTTGGAACCACTAATCAGTGGAGAATAACCAGGAAGTTGAATAAATCTCATAAGAGTTGTGAGCAAGAAGATATCCCACTTTCTATCCAGATGATTCCAGATTAGCCTGTTCGGACATATGCCATATCTTCATGATTCTTATCAAACCAGGATGAACCACGATCTAAGAAGCTTTATTTGGAACCACTAATCAGTGGAGAATAACCAGGAAGTTGAATAAATCTCATAGAGTTGTGAGTAAGAAGATATCCCACTTTCTATCCAGATGATTCCAGATTAGCCTGTTCGGACATATGGCAATATCTTCATGATTCTTATCAAACCAGGATGAACCACGATCTAAGAAGCTTTATTTGGAACCACTAATCAGTGGAGAATAACCAGGAAGTTGAATAAATCTCATAAGTGTTGTGAGTAAGAAGATATCCCACCTTCTATCCAGATGATTCCAGATTAGCCTGTTCGGACATATGCCATTATCTTCATGATTCTTATCAAACCAGGATGAACCACGATCTAAGAAGCTTTATTTGGAACCACTAATCAGTGGAGAATAACCAGGAAGTTGAATAAATCTCATAGGAGTTGTGAGTAAGAAGATATCCCACTTTCTATCCAGATGATTCCAGATTAGCCTGTTCGGACATATGGCAATATCTTCATGATTCTTATCAAACCAGGATGAACCACGATCTAAGAAGCTTTATTTGGAACCACTAATCAGTGGAGAATAACCAGGAAGTTGAATAAATCTCATAAGTGTTGTGAGTAAGAAGATATCCCACTTTCTATCCAGATGATTCCAGATTAGCCTGTTCGGACATATGCCATTATCTTCATGATTCTTATCAAACCAGGATGAACCACGATCTAAGAAGCTTTATTTGGAACCACTAATCAGTGGAGAATAACCAGGAAGTTGAATAAATCTCATAGGAGTTGTGAGTAAGAAGATATCCCACTTTCTATCCAGATGATTCCAGATTAGCCTGTTCGGACATATGGCAATATCTTCATGATTCTTATCAAACCAGGATGAACCACGATCTAAGAAGCTTTATTTGGAACCACTAATCAGTGGAGAATAACCAGGAAGTTGAATAAATCTCATAGGAGTTGTGAGTAAGAAGATATCCCACTTTCTATCCAGATGATTCCAGATTAGCCTGTTCGGACATATGCCATTATCTTCATGATTCTTATCAAACCAGGATGAACCACGATCTAAGAAGCTTTATTTGGAACCACTAATCAGTGGAGAATAACCAGGAAGTTGAATAAATCTCATAGGAGTTGTGAGTAAGAAGATATCCCACTTTCTATCCAGATGATTCCAGATTAGCCTGTTCGGACATATGGCAATATCTTCATGATTCTTATCAAACCAGGATGAACCACGATCTAAGAAGCTTTATTTGGAACCACTAATCAGTGGAGAATAACCAGGAAGTTGAATAAATCTCATAGGAGTTGTGAGTAAGAAGATATCCCACTTTCTATCCAGATGATTCCAGATTAGCCTGTTCGGACATATGCCATTATCTTCATGATTCTTATCAAACCAGGATGAACCACGATCTAAGAAGCTTTATTTGGAACCACTAATCAGTGGAGAATAACCAGGAAGTTGAATAAATCTCATAGGAGTTGTGAGTAAGAAGATATCCCACTTTCTATCCAGATGATTCCAGATTAGCCTGTTCGGACATATGGCAATATCTTCATGATTCTTATCAAACCAGGATGAACCACGATCTAAGAAGCTTTATTTGGAACCACTAATCAGTGGAGAATAACCAGGAAGTTGAATAAATCTCATAGGAGTTGTGAGTAAGAAGATATCCCACTTTCTATCCAGATGATTCCAGATTAGCCTGTTCGGACATATGCAATATCTTCATGATTCTTATCAAACCAGGATGAACCACGATCTAAGAAGCTTTATTTGGAACCACTAATCAGTGGAGAATAACCAGGAAGTTGAATAAATCTCATAGGAGTTGTGAGTAAGAAGATATCCCACTTTCTATCCAGATGATTCCAGATTAGCCTGTTCGGACATATGGCAATATCTTCATGATTCTTATCAAACCAGGATGAACCACGATCTAAGAAGCTTTATTTGGAACCACTAATCAGTGGAGAATAACCAGGAAGTTGAATAAATCTCATAGAGTTGTGAGTAAGAAGATATCCCACTTTCTATCCAGATGATTCCAGATTAGCCTGTTCGGACATATGGCAATATCTTCATGATTCTTATCAAACCAGGATGAACCACGATCTAAGAAGCTTTATTTGGAACCACTAATCAGTGGAGAATAACCAGGAAGTTGAATAAATCTCATAAGTGTTGTGAGCAAGAAGATATCCCACTTTCTATCCAGATGATTCCAGATTAGCCTGTTCGGACATATGGCAATATCTTCATGATTCTTATCAAACCAGGATGAACCACGATCTAAGAAGCTTTATTTGGAACCACTAATCAGTGGAGAATAACCAGGAAGTTGAATAAATCTCATAGGAGTTGTGAGTAAGAAGATATCCCACTTTCTATCCAGATGATTCCAGATTAGCCTGTTCGGACATATGGCAATATCTTCATGATTCTTATCAAACCAGGATGAACCACGATCTAAGAAGCTTTATTTGGAACCACTAATCAGTGGAGAATAACCAGGAAGTTGAATAAATCTCATAAGTGTGAGTAAGAAGATATCCCACTTTCTATCCAGATGATTCCAGATTAGCCTGTTCGGACATATGGCAATATCTTCATGATTCTTATCAAACCAGGATGAACCACGATCTAAGAAGCTTTATTTGGAACCACTAATCAGTGGAGAATAACCAGGAAGTTGAATAAATCTCATAGGAGTTGTGAGTAAGAAGATATCCCACTTTCTATCCAGATGATTCCAGATTAGCCTGTTCGGACATATGGCAATATCTTCATGATTCTTATCAAACCAGGATGAACCACGATCTAAGAAGCTTTATTTGGAACCACTAATCAGTGGAGAATAACCAGGAAGTTGAATAAATCTCATAGGAGTTGTGAGTAAGAAGATATCCCACTTTCTATCCAGATGATTCCAGATTAGCCTGTTCGGACATATGGCAATATCTTCATGATTCTTATCAAACCAGGATGAACCACGATCTAAGAAGCTTTATTTGGAACCACTAATCAGTGGAGAATAACCAGGAAGTTGAATAAATCTCATAGGAGTTGTGAGTAAGAAGATATCCCACTTTCTATCCAGATGATTCCAGATTAGCCTGTTCGGACATATGGCAATATCTTCATGATTCTTATCAAACCAGGATGAACCACGATCTAAGAAGCTTTATTTGGAACCACTAATCAGTGGAGAATAACCAGGAAGTTGAATAAATCTCATAGGAGTTGTGAGTAAGAAGATATCCCACTTTCTATCCAGATGATTCCAGATTAGCCTGTTCGGACATATGCAATATCTTCATGATTCTTATCAAACCAGGATGAACCACGATCTAAGAAGCTTTATTTGGAACCACTAATCAGTGGAGAATAACCAGGAAGTTGAATAAATCTCATAGGAGTTGTGAGTAAGAAGATATCCCACTTTCTATCCAGATGATTCCAGATTAGCCTGTTCGGACATATGGCAATATCTTCATGATTCTTATCAAACCAGGATGAACCACGATCTAAGAAGCTTTATTTGGAACCACTAATCAGTGGAGAATAACCAGGAAGTTGAATAAATCTCATAAGTGTTGTGAGCAAGAAGATATCCCACTTTCTATCCAGATGATTCCAGATTAGCCTGTTCGGACATATGCCAATATCTTCATGATTCTTATCAAACCAGGATGAACCACGATCTAAGAAGCTTTATTTGGAACCACTAATCAGTGGAGAATAACCAGGAAGTTGAATAAATCTCATAGGAGTTGTGAGTAAGAAGATATCCCACTTTCTATCCAGATGATTCCAGATTAGCCTGTTCGGACATATGCCATTATCTTCATGATTCTTATCAAACCAGGATGAACCACGATCTAAGAAGCTTTATTTGGAACCACTAATCAGTGGAGAATAACCAGGAAGTTGAATAAATCTCATAGGAGTTGTGAGTAAGAAGATATCCCACCTTTCTATCCAGATGATTCCAGATTAGCCTGTTCGGACATATGCCATTATCTTCATGATTCTTATCAAACCAGGATGAACCACGATCTAAGAAGCTTTATTTGGAACCACTAATCAGTGGAGAATAACCAGGAAGTTGAATAAATCTCATAGGAGTTGTGAGTAAGAAGATATCCCACTTTCTATCCAGATGATTCCAGATTAGCCTGTTCGGACATATGGCAATATCTTCATGATTCTTATCAAACCAGGATGAACCACGATCTAAGAAGATTTAATCACCACAAGTGTTGACATGAAGAAATAAAAGGAGTGATCTGGTGTTAACAAGAGACTATGAGAAGAATGAAGAGGAGAAGTGTTTGGCGCGCCAATGAAGAGTTTGAATGAGCTCATGAGTGTCTTGCAAGTCAAGGAAGGACTTGGGATTATTTAAAAGGAGAGTTTAAATAGGAAGGATGTCGACAAAGAGGAAGAGAACGTTGAGAGAGTGATCACGGGTTCAACAAGGAAGATCAGTGCAGTGCCAACCGTTAGGTGCTGTCACTTTCACCCGGCTGAACGAGCCTGCCCTGATCTCGACCTCTCTCCCATTTCTTTATTCTTTCTGTACTACCTTCATTTGTTTATTCTCTTTATTGTGTCGATCTTCCTCCTCTTGTATGTCTTTAAATAGCTTGTAACATGTTACCACTTAAGATTAAGGAAATATAATTCCTCATCTTCTCTCTCTCTTGCGCAAATCTCTCTCTCTCTCTCTCTCTCTCGGATTCTCATCTTGTTCTTTGATACTTCAATTCTCACCAATCTTACTCTCTTAATTCATACAAATTATCATGGTATCAGAGCATCAAAGCTCTTGAAACCTATTTCTCTTCCGCAAATCTACTCTGTTCTTATTTCAAATTCATCTCACAAACTTTCTCTCTCCTGTTCTTGGCGATTTGAAGAAAGATGGATGAACACAACAGCAACCACAAACATCTCAACATTCCTGTGACCTTGAAAGGGGTTAATTACCTCTTCTGGGCCAGGATGGTGAAGAGAGCTCTTGGAGGCAAAGGCTTGTGGAAGTATGCAACAACTGAAGCACCCACAAAGCCTACTGTCCAAGAAGAGAAGGGAAAAGAGAAAGAAGAAGCTGATGAAGACAAATGGGGCCAAGAAGACCTCATGGTGCTCTCAGCTCTCCTTAGCTCTCTTGAACCCGCAATCATGGAGTCCTACTCCTACTGTGAGACCACCAAGCAGCTATGGGACACTCTGTACAAAGTGTATGGGAATGTTTCCAACCTGACAAGGGTCTTTGAAGTGAAGAAAGCTCTCAATGGTCTCAACCAAGGGGACATGGAGTTTCAATCACACTTTGGCAAGTTTAGATCTCTTTGGGCCGAGCTGGAGCTGCTGAGACCTCACACTGTGGATCCTGACATCCTCCTAGCCAGGCGTGAAGAAGACAAAGTCTTTGGAATGCTTCTCACCCTCAACACATCCTATGGAGCACTAATCAAACACATCTTAAGAGCTGATAAACTCCCTGACCTAGATGATGTTTGTGCACAAATCCAGAAGGAAGAAGGGTCAGTAAGCCTGTTTGGAAGCAAAGGAGACTTAAACATGGCGCATCAAGCTGAGGAGATTGTTGCCAACAAAGCTGCTTACAAGCATGAGGATAGGAAGTCCTTGATCTGTGACCACTGCAAGAAGAAGGGTCATCTCAAAGACAAGTGCTGGATCCTGCACCCTCACCTAAAGCCAAACAAGTTCAAGGAACCAAGATCACAGTACCAGGATGCAAGAGCTAACTTCTCAGCTGATGGTGTTGAACCGGCGACTCCAAACCAAGGTGGTGGAAGCGCCATGGCATCTACATCAGTGTACAACACACCAAGGCCTAACCTGGATGAACTCCTCAAGAAGTCTGACTTGGATGCTCTCATCAAGGCCCTAAAAGAATCTGGTATCTCTAGAACTCTTGGTATCTCTCTCAATGCTTCTCACACTGCTGGTGATGTTTTAAACTTGTTAAAATCGGCTAAACCATTGATAATTGACTCTGGTGCTTCACATCATATGATTAGTGATTTAAACCTGATTAAAAACATAGTTCCAGCCTTAGGAAATGTGATGATAGCTAATGGTGATAAAATCCCAATCAAAGGGGTTGGCGATCTTAAGCTATTTGATAAAGAATCAAAAGCCTTTTATATGCCAACCTTTGCTTCAAACCTGTTATCTGTTAAGAGAGTCACAAATGATTTAAATTGTCATGTTACTTTCACTCCTAACAGTGTGTATTTTCAGGATATTGATTCAAGTAAGTTGCTTGGAAAAGGTGTCACAAAAGGAGATTTATACTTGCTTGAGGACACAAGACCAGCATCTGATTTATCTGTTGCATTTGTTTCTGTTTCTGATTTCCCTAAAGATGTAATGTGGCATGCTAGATTAGGACATCCTCATTCTCATGCCTTAAACATCCTGTTGCCTAGTGTTAATTTTCAAAATGATTGTGAAGCTTGTATTCTAGGAAAACATTGTAGAAATGTGTTTCCTAAATCCAAGACTATCTATGATAATTGTTTTGACTTGATTCATTCGGATGTGTGGACTGCCCCATGTGCATCTAGAGAACACCATAAGTATTTTGTGACATTCATAGATGAAAAGTCTAAGTACACTTGGATAACTCTGTTGCAATCTAAAGATAGGGTGCTAGAAGCTTTTAAAAATTTTCAAAATTACATCACTAACCATTTCAATGTCAAGATTAAAATTCTTAGATCAGATAATGGTGGTGAATACACTAGCACAGCTTTCAAACAACACTTAGCCGCGCATGGAATCATACAACAAACTAGCTGTCCCTACACTCCACAACAAAATGGTGTGGCTGAAAGGAAGAATAGGCATCTAATGGAGGTGGCCAGGAGCATTATGTTTCATGCAAATGTCCCTAAGAGGTTTTGGGGAGATGCAGTTGTCACTGCCACTTACCTTATCAACCGCACTCCCACTAGAGTCCTCCTTGATTCCACACCATATGAGGTACTGAACAAAACTAAACCTTCCATAGATCATTTGAGGGTTTTTGGGTGTGTTTGTTTTGTCTTTGTACCAGGAGAACTAAGGAACAAGCTAGAACCTAAGAGCACTAAGGCAATGTTTATTGGCTACTCTACACATCAGAAGGGATATAAGTGTTATGTTCCAGAGACAAGAAGGGTCCTAGTGTCAAAGGATGTTAAGTTCCTGGAATCAAAAGGCTACTATGCTGAGAGGAGTTGGGAAGAGCTTGAGAATCTATCTCAATCTGCCTCGGACAGAGCAAGTAACCTTAGAGTGGTGATGGAGAGGCTTGGTATCAGTTTATCTAGATCACCAGCCCCGGTCAGTGAGGTTCCAACACAAGCTACAGAAGAAGCAGCTACAGATGTTGAGATCACTCATCTTGATCCTGAAGGGGGTGATAGTACTGAGCAACAACCAATGCAAACTCAAGAAACCTCAGTATCTCATGATCAAGATGAGATGATAGCACCAACCGAAGTCACTGAAGCTGAAGCAGAACCTGAACAGATACAACCTAGAAGAAGTACAAGGATCAGGAAACCAGCTTCAGAATGGACCAAGACAAGAGTGTACTTCAATGCAGAAGCCGTGGCACATCCCATTAGTGCAGTATGCTCACTAGCTCACTACCCAGCAGAGCATCAAGCCTTCATCACTGAAGTGGATCAAGAATGGATTCCAAAGACATATGAGGAAGCCATGCAAGATGAGGAGTGGGGAGCATCTGTTGGAGATGAGATGGGAGCTATGGAAAAGAATGGAACATACTTTGAAAGTGAGCTTCCCAAAGGAAAGAAAGCAGTGACAAGCCGGCTTCTCTTCACAATCAAGTATGGAGCCAATGGAAAGCCAGAGAGGAAGAAAACCAGACTGGTGGCAAGAGGCTACACTCAAGTTTATGGTGAAGATTACTTGGATACATTTGCACCAGTGGCAAAACTGCACACCATAAGAATCCTACTCTCACTTGCGGTCAACTTGGAGTGGGACTTGTGGCAAATGGATGTGAAGAATGCATTTCTTCAAGGAGAGTTAGATGATGAAGTATACATGAGACCTCCTCCTGGCCTTGAAGACATGGTGAAACCAGGAAATGTGCTTAGACTCAGGAAGGCCATCTACGGATTGAAACAATCTCCAAGAGCATGGTACCACAAGCTAAGCTCAACCTTGAATGGAAGAGGCTTTGTGAAATCACAAGCAGACCATTCTCTCTTCACGCTCACCAGCAAGGAAGGTATCATAGTCATTCTGGTATATGTTGATGACATAATCATCACTGGTAGCAACAAGGAAGGTATCATCTCAACTAAATCTTTTCTCAAATCTACTTTTGATATTAAGGATTTGGGAGAGTTAAGGTACTTCCTTGGGATTGAATTTTGCCGCTCTAAAGAGGGGCTGTTCATATCTCAAAGGAAGTACACACTTGATATCTTGAATGAGGCAGGAACCATTGGAAGTAGACAGGCCAAAACACCATTGGAAGAAGGCTACAAGGTGCTGCGAGAGGGGGAGTATGAAGCTACTCCATTCAAAGATGTCAAGAAGTATAGAAGAATGGTGGGCAAGCTTATCTATCTAACCATTACCCGGCCTGATGTGTGCTTTGCTGTGAACCAAGTAAGCCAGCACATGGGATCTCCTAAGGTTCATCACTGGAACATGGTGGAAAGGATCTTAAGATACTTGAGAGAAGCGCCTGGTCAAGGAGTGTGGATGGCATGTAACAAGAACACTGAAGTGGTTGGGTACTGTGATGCTGATTGGGCTGGAGATAGAGTTGATAGAAGATCAACTACAGGCTATTGCACCTTCATTGGAGGGAATCTGGTCACATGGAAGAGCAAGAAGCAGAAGGTGGTATCATGCTCAAGTGCTGAGGCAGAGTATAGATCAATGAGGAAGCTTACAAGTGAGCTTATATGGATCAAGGGACTGCTAAAAGACTTGGGGATCGAGATCAACACACCAATGACTATGCATTGTGACAACCAGGCTGCAATACACATAGCATCCAACTCAGTTTTCCATGAGAGAACCAAACACATAGAAGTAGACTGTCACAAGGTGAGACAGGCCGTGGAGCAGCAAGTAATCCTCCCATGCTACACAAGAAGTGAAGACCAGCTAGCTGATATCTTCACAAAGGCAGCAAGTACTAAAGTGTGTGAGTCCATCCATCCGAGGATGGGACTCATAGATATCTCATGTCACTGATCTCTCCTCCATGAAGTGATCTACTCTTTTTCCTTGGCTTGGATTTTATCCCACTGGGTTTTGCCTAGCTAAGGTTTTAATGAGGGATTGCTTCATGGCTTCCAAGCTTGACTTGTTTCATATGGTCAAGCTTGAGGGGGAGTGTTGACATGAAGAAATAAAAGGAGTGATCTGGTGTTAACAAGAGACTATGAGAAGAATGAAGAGGAGAAGTGTTTGGCGCCAATGAAGAGTTTGAATGAGCTCATGAGTGTCTTGCAAGTCAAGGAAGGACTTGGGATTATTTAAAAGAGAGTTTAAATGGAAGGATGTCGACAAAGAGGAAGAGAACGTTGAGAGAGTGATCACGGGTTCAACAAGGAAGATCAGTGCAGTGCCAACCGTTAGGTGCTGTCACTTTCACCCGGCTGAACGAGCCTGCCCTGATCTTGACCTCTCTCCTATTTCTTTATTCTTTCTGTACTACCTTCATTTGTTTATTCTCTTTATTGTGTCGATCTTCACCTCTTGTTTGTCTTTAAATATCTTGTAACATGTTACCACTTATGATTAAGGAAATATAATTCCTCCTCTTTCTCTCTCTCTTGCGCAATATCTCTCTCTCTCTCTCTCTCTCTCGGATTCTCATCCTGTTCTTGATTAATCTCCACAAATACACTCTTAATTCATACAAATATTCTAAGAAGCTTTATTTGGAACCACTAATCAGTGGAGAATAACCAGGAAGTTGAATAAATCTCATAGGAGTTGTGAGTAAGAAGATATCCCACTTTCTATCCAGATGATTCCAGATTAGCCTGTTCGGACATATGGCAATATCTTCATGATTCTTATCAAACCAGGATGAACCACGATCTAAGAAGCTTTATTTGGAACCACTAATCAGTGGAGAATAACCAGGAAGTTGAATAAATCTCATAGGAGTTGTGAGTAAGAAGATATCCCACTTTCTATCCAGATGATTCCAGATTAGCCTGTTCGGACATATGGCAATATCTTCATGATTCTTATCAAACCAGGATGAACCACGATCTAAGAAGCTTTATTTGGAACCACTAATCAGTGGAGAATAACCAGGAAGTTGAATAAATCTCATAGGAGTTGTGAGTAAGAAGATATCCCACTTTCTATCCAGATGATTCCAGATTAGCCTGTTCGGACATATGGCAATATCTTCATGATTCTTATCAAACCAGGATGAACCACGATCTAAGAAGCTTTATTTGGAACCACTAATCAGTGGAGAATAACCAGGAAGTTGAATAAATCTCATAGGAGTTGTGAGTAAGAAGATATCCCACTTTCTATCCAGATGATTCCAGATTAGCCTGTTCGGACATATGGCAATATCTTCATGATTCTTATCAAACCAGGATGAACCACGATCTAAGAAGCTTTATTTGGAACCACTAATCAGTGGAGAATAACCAGGAAGTTGAATAAATCTCATAGGAGTTGTGAGTAAGAAGATATCCCACTTTCTATCCAGATGATTCCAGATTAGCCTGTTCGGACATATGGCAATATCTTCATGATTCTTATCAAACCAGGATGAACCACGATCTAAGAAGCTTTATTTGGAACCACTAATCAGTGGAGAATAACCAGGAAGTTGAATAAATCTCATAGGAGTTGTGAGTAAGAAGATATCCCACTTTCTATCCAGATGATTCCAGATTAGCCTGTTCGGACATATGGCAATATCTTCATGATTCTTATCAAACCAGGATGAACCACGATCTAAGAAGCTTTATTTGGAACCACTAATCAGTGGAGAATAACCAGGAAGTTGAATAAATCTCATAGGAGTTGTGAGTAAGAAGATATCCCACTTTCTATCCAGATGATTCCAGATTAGCCTGTTCGGACATATGGCAATATCTTCATGATTCTTATCAAACCAGGATGAACCACGATCTAAGAAGCTTTATTTGGAACCACTAATCAGTGGAGAATAACCAGGAAGTTGAATAAATCTCATAGGAGTTGTGAGTAAGAAGATATCCCACTTTCTATCCAGATGATTCCAGATTAGCCTGTTCGGACATATGGCAATATCTTCATGATTCTTATCAAACCAGGATGAACCACGATCTAAGAAGCTTTATTTGGAACCACTAATCAGTGGAGAATAACCAGGAAGTTGAATAAATCTCATAGGAGTTGTGAGTAAGAAGATATCCCACTTTCTATCCAGATGATTCCAGATTAGCCTGTTCGGACATATGGCAATATCTTCATGATTCTTATCAAACCAGGATGAACCACGATCTAAGAAGCTTTATTTGGAACCACTAATCAGTGGAGAATAACCAGGAAGTTGAATAAATCTCATAAGTGTTGTGAGTAAGAAGATATCCCACTTTCTATCCAGATGATTCCAGATTAGCCTGTTCGGACATATGCCATATCTTCATGATTCTTATCAAACCAGGATGAACCACGATCTAAGAAGCTTTATTTGGAACCACTAATCAGTGGAGAATAACCAGGAAGTTGAATAAATCTCATAGGAGTTGTGAGTAAGAAGATATCCCACTTTCTATCCAGATGATTCCAGATTAGCCTGTTCGGACATATGGCAATATCTTCATGATTCTTATCAAACCAGGATGAACCACGATCTAAGAAGCTTTATTTGGAACCACTAATCAGTGGAGAATAACCAGGAAGTTGAATAAATCTCATAGGAGTTGTGAGTAAGAAGATATCCCACTTTCTATCCAGATGATTCCAGATTAGCCTGTTCGGACATATGGCAATATCTTCATGATTCTTATCAAACCAGGATGAACCACGATCTAAGAAGCTTTATTTGGAACCACTAATCAGTGGAGAATAACCAGGAAGTTGAATAAATCTCATAGGAGTTGTGAGTAAGAAGATATCCCACTTTCTATCCAGATGATTCCAGATTAGCCTGTTCGGACATATGGCAATATCTTCATGATTCTTATCAAACCAGGATGAACCACGATCTAAGAAGCTTTATTTGGAACCACTAATCAGTGGAGAATAACCAGGAAGTTGAATAAATCTCATAGGAGTTGTGAGTAAGAAGATATCCCACTTTCTATCCAGATGATTCCAGATTAGCCTGTTCGGACATATGGCAATATCTTCATGATTCTTATCAAACCAGGATGAACCACGATCTAAGAAGCTTTATTTGGAACCACTAATCAGTGGAGAATAACCAGGAAGTTGAATAAATCTCATAGGAGTTGTGAGTAAGAAGATATCCCACTTTCTATCCAGATGATTCCAGATTAGCCTGTTCGGACATATGGCAATATCTTCATGATTCTTATCAAACCAGGATGAACCACGATCTAAGAAGCTTTATTTGGAACCACTAATCAGTGGAGAATAACCAGGAAGTTGAATAAATCTCATAGGAGTTGTGAGTAAGAAGATATCCCACTTTCTATCCAGATGATTCCAGATTAGCCTGTTCGGACATATGGCAATATCTTCATGATTCTTATCAAACCAGGATGAACCACGATCTAAGAAGCTTTATTTGGAACCACTAATCAGTGGAGAATAACCAGGAAGTTGAATAAATCTCATAGGAGTTGTGAGTAAGAAGATATCCCACTTTCTATCCAGATGATTCCAGATTAGCCTGTTCGGACATATGGCAATATCTTCATGATTCTTATCAAACCAGGATGAACCACGATCTAAGAAGCTTTATTTGGAACCACTAATCAGTGGAGAATAACCAGGAAGTTGAATAAATCTCATAGGAGTTGTGAGTAAGAAGATATCCCACTTTCTATCCAGATGATTCCAGATTAGCCTGTTCGGACATATGCCAATATCTTCATGATTCTTATCAAACCAGGATGAACCACGATCTAAGAAGCTTTATTTGGAACCACTAATCAGTGGAGAATAACCAGGAAGTTGAATAAATCTCATAGGAGTTGTGAGTAAGAAGATATCCCACTTTCTATCCAGATGATTCCAGATTAGCCTGTTCGGACATATGGCAATATCTTCATGATTCTTATCAAACCAGGATGAACCACGATCTAAGAAGCTTTATTTGGAACCACTAATCAGTGGAGAATAACCAGGAAGTTGAATAAATCTCATAGGAGTTGTGAGTAAGAAGATATCCCACTTTCTATCCAGATGATTCCAGATTAGCCTGTTCGGACATATGGCAATATCTTCATGATTCTTATCAAACCAGGATGAACCACGATCTAAGAAGCTTTATTTGGAACCACTAATCAGTGGAGAATAACCAGGAAGTTGAATAAATCTCATAGGAGTTGTGAGTAAGAAGATATCCCACTTTCTATCCAGATGATTCCAGATTAGCCTGTTCGGACATATGGCAATATCTTCATGATTCTTATCAAACCAGGATGAACCACGATCTAAGAAGCTTTATTTGGAACCACTAATCAGTGGAGAATAACCAGGAAGTTGAATAAATCTCATAGGAGTTGTGAGTAAGAAGATATCCCACTTTCTATCCAGATGATTCCAGATTAGCCTGTTCGGACATATGGCAATATCTTCATGATTCTTATCAAACCAGGATGAACCACGATCTAAGAAGCTTTATTTGGAACCACTAATCAGTGGAGAATAACCAGGAAGTTGAATAAATCTCATAGGAGTTGTGAGTAAGAAGATATCCCACTTTCTATCCAGATGATTCCAGATTAGCCTGTTCGGACATATGGCAATATCTTCATGATTCTTATCAAACCAGGATGAACCACGATCTAAGAAGCTTTATTTGGAACCACTAATCAGTGGAGAATAACCAGGAAGTTGAATAAATCTCATAGGAGTTGTGAGTAAGAAGATATCCCACTTTCTATCCAGATGATTCCAGATTAGCCTGTTCGGACATATGCCATTATCTTCATGATTCTTATCAAACCAGGATGAACCACGATCTAAGAAGCTTTATTTGGAACCACTAATCAGTGGAGAATAACCAGGAAGTTGAATAAATCTCATAGGAGTTGTGAGTAAGAAGATATCCCACTTTCTATCCAGATGATTCCAGATTAGCCTGTTCGGACATATGGCAATATCTTCATGATTCTTATCAAACCAGGATGAACCACGATCTAAGAAGCTTTATTTGGAACCACTAATCAGTGGAGAATAACCAGGAAGTTGAATAAATCTCATAGGAGTTGTGAGTAAGAAGATATCCCACTTTCTATCCAGATGATTCCAGATTAGCCTGTTCGGACATATGGCAATATCTTCATGATTCTTATCAAACCAGGATGAACCACGATCTAAGAAGCTTTATTTGGAACCACTAATCAGTGGAGAATAACCAGGAAGTTGAATAAATCTCATAGGAGTTGTGAGTAAGAAGATATCCCACTTTCTATCCAGATGATTCCAGATTAGCCTGTTCGGACATATGGCAATATCTTCATGATTCTTATCAAACCAGGATGAACCACGATCTAAGAAGCTTTATTTGGAACCACTAATCAGTGGAGAATAACCAGGAAGTTGAATAAATCTCATAGGAGTTGTGAGTAAGAAGATATCCCACTTTCTATCCAGATGATTCCAGATTAGCCTGTTCGGACATATGGCAATATCTTCATGATTCTTATCAAACCAGGATGAACCACGATCTAAGAAGCTTTATTTGGAACCACTAATCAGTGGAGAATAACCAGGAAGTTGAATAAATCTCATAGGAGTTGTGAGTAAGAAGATATCCCACTTTCTATCCAGATGATTCCAGATTAGCCTGTTCGGACATATGCCATTATCTTCATGATTCTTATCAAACCAGGATGAACCACGATCTAAGAAGCTTTATTTGGAACCACTAATCAGTGGAGAATAACCAGGAAGTTGAATAAATCTCATAGGAGTTGTGAGTAAGAAGATATCCCACTTTCTATCCAGATGATTCCAGATTAGCCTGTTCGGACATATGGCAATATCTTCATGATTCTTATCAAACCAGGATGAACCACGATCTAAGAAGCTTTATTTGGAACCACTAATCAGTGGAGAATAACCAGGAAGTTGAATAAATCTCATAGGAGTTGTGAGTAAGAAGATATCCCACTTTCTATCCAGATGATTCCAGATTAGCCTGTTCGGACATATGGCAATATCTTCATGATTCTTATCAAACCAGGATGAACCACGATCTAAGAAGCTTTATTTGGAACCACTAATCAGTGGAGAATAACCAGGAAGTTGAATAAATCTCATAGGAGTTGTGAGTAAGAAGATATCCCACTTTCTATCCAGATGATTCCAGATTAGCCTGTTCGGACATATGGCATTATCTTCATGATTCTTATCAAACCAGGATGAACCACGATCTAAGAAGCTTTATTTGGAACCACTAATCAGTGGAGAATAACCAGGAAGTTGAATAAATCTCATAGGAGTTGTGAGTAAGAAGATATCCCACTTTCTATCCAGATGATTCCAGATTAGCCTGTTCGGACATATGGCAATATCTTCATGATTCTTATCAAACCAGGATGAACCACGATCTAAGAAGCTTTATTTGGAACCACTAATCAGTGGAGAATAACCAGGAAGTTGAATAAATCTCATAGGAGTTGTGAGTAAGAAGATATCCCACTTTCTATCCAGATGATTCCAGATTAGCCTGTTCGGACATATGGCAATATCTTCATGATTCTTATCAAACCAGGATGAACCACGATCTAAGAAGCTTTATTTGGAACCACTAATCAGTGGAGAATAACCAGGAAGTTGAATAAATCTCATAGGAGTTGTGAGTAAGAAGATATCCCACTTTCTATCCAGATGATTCCAGATTAGCCTGTTCGGACATATGCAATATCTTCATGATTCTTATCAAACCAGGATGAACCACGATCTAAGAAGCTTTATTTGGAACCACTAATCAGTGGAGAATAACCAGGAAGTTGAATAAATCTCATAGGAGTTGTGAGTAAGAAGATATCCCACTTTCTATCCAGATGATTCCAGATTAGCCTGTTCGGACATATGGCAATATCTTCATGATTCTTATCAAACCAGGATGAACCACGATCTAAGAAGCTTTATTTGGAACCACTAATCAGTGGAGAATAACCAGGAAGTTGAATAAATCTCATAGGAGTTGTGAGTAAGAAGATATCCCACTTTCTATCCAGATGATTCCAGATTAGCCTGTTCGGACATATGGCAATATCTTCATGATTCTTATCAAACCAGGATGAACCACGATCTAAGAAGCTTTATTTGGAACCACTAATCAGTGGAGAATAACCAGGAAGTTGAATAAATCTCATAGGAGTTGTGAGTAAGAAGATATCCCACTTTCTATCCAGATGATTCCAGATTAGCCTGTTCGGACATATGGCAATATCTTCATGATTCTTATCAAACCAGGATGAACCACGATCTAAGAAGCTTTATTTGGAACCACTAATCAGTGGAGAATAACCAGGAAGTTGAATAAATCTCATAGGAGTTGTGAGTAAGAAGATATCCCACTTTCTATCCAGATGATTCCAGATTAGCCTGTTCGGACATATGGCAATATCTTCATGATTCTTATCAAACCAGGATGAACCACGATCTAAGAAGCTTTATTTGGAACCACTAATCAGTGGAGAATAACCAGGAAGTTGAATAAATCTCATAGGAGTTGTGAGTAAGAAGATATCCCACTTTCTATCCAGATGATTCCAGATTAGCCTGTTCGGACATATGGCAATATCTTCATGATTCTTATCAAACCAGGATGAACCACGATCTAAGAAGCTTTATTTGGAACCACTAATCAGTGGAGAATAACCAGGAAGTTGAATAAATCTCATAGGAGTTGTGAGTAAGAAGATATCCCACTTTCTATCCAGATGATTCCAGATTAGCCTGTTCGGACATATGGCAATATCTTCATGATTCTTATCAAACCAGGATGAACCACGATCTAAGAAGCTTTATTTGGAACCACTAATCAGTGGAGAATAACCAGGAAGTTGAATAAATCTCATAGGAGTTGTGAGTAAGAAGATATCCCACTTTCTATCCAGATGATTCCAGATTAGCCTGTTCGGACATATGCAATATCTTCATGATTCTTATCAAACCAGGATGAACCACGATCTAAGAAGCTTTATTTGGAACCACTAATCAGTGGAGAATAACCAGGAAGTTGAATAAATCTCATAGGAGTTGTGAGTAAGAAGATATCCCACTTTCTATCCAGATGATTCCAGATTAGCCTGTTCGGACATATGGCAATATCTTCATGATTCTTATCAAACCAGGATGAACCACGATCTAAGAAGCTTTATTTGGAACCACTAATCAGTGGAGAATAACCAGGAAGTTGAATAAATCTCATAGGAGTTGTGAGTAAGAAGATATCCCACTTTCTATCCAGATGATTCCAGATTAGCCTGTTCGGACATATGGCAATATCTTCATGATTCTTATCAAACCAGGATGAACCACGATCTAAGAAGCTTTATTTGGAACCACTAATCAGTGGAGAATAACCAGGAAGTTGAATAAATCTCATAGGAGTTGTGAGTAAGAAGATATCCCACTTTCTATCCAGATGATTCCAGATTAGCCTGTTCGGACATATGGCAATATCTTCATGATTCTTATCAAACCAGGATGAACCACGATCTAAGAAGCTTTATTTGGAACCACTAATCAGTGGAGAATAACCAGGAAGTTGAATAAATCTCATAGGAGTTGTGAGTAAGAAGATATCCCACTTTCTATCCAGATGATTCCAGATTAGCCTGTTCGGACATATGGCAATATCTTCATGATTCTTATCAAACCAGGATGAACCACGATCTAAGAAGCTTTATTTGGAACCACTAATCAGTGGAGAATAACCAGGAAGTTGAATAAATCTCATAGGAGTTGTGAGTAAGAAGATATCCCACTTTCTATCCAGATGATTCCAGATTAGCCTGTTCGGACATATGGCAATATCTTCATGATTCTTATCAAACCAGGATGAACCACGATCTAAGAAGCTTTATTTGGAACCACTAATCAGTGGAGAATAACCAGGAAGTTGAATAAATCTCATAGGAGTTGTGAGTAAGAAGATATCCCACTTTCTATCCAGATGATTCCAGATTAGCCTGTTCGGACATATGGCAATATCTTCATGATTCTTATCAAACCAGGATGAACCACGATCTAAGAAGCTTTATTTGGAACCACTAATCAGTGGAGAATAACCAGGAAGTTGAATAAATCTCATAGGAGTTGTGAGTAAGAAGATATCCCACTTTCTATCCAGATGATTCCAGATTAGCCTGTTCGGACATATGGCAATATCTTCATGATTCTTATCAAACCAGGATGAACCACGATCTAAGAAGCTTTATTTGGAACCACTAATCAGTGGAGAATAACCAGGAAGTTGAATAAATCTCATAAGTGTTGTGAGCAAGAAGATAATAAGATCCTAGGATGTATTCTCTGGATGATATGGATAGATCCTTGCAAGATCGAGGCAAAGACTCAAGATCTTCAAGGTAGTGGACTGATGGTTGATTCAAAGAGTTGCGGAAAGACTCCTTGACACTTTTAGATGACTAGATCGGATATGACACACCAACTTAGACACCTAGGGTTTGCTGGATACTACACACCAACAAGATCACTCAAGAACTCGTAAACAAGTTTAAGAGAGAACAAGGTTTTTGATTAAAAGATGATTGCATAGAAAGAAGCTTGCGACAAGTTTAAATAGAGAGAAGACTTGAACAGACTCAAGTTCTCGAGATCATTAAAGGGAACACGCTCCCTTGGTAATCAAACAAAGACCAAAGACTAAAATTTAAAAGAGTTTGCAACACATAAGATAAGAAATAAAACTATAGATTAAAGATAACATAAGGTAGATATGTGGTTGGTCCAAAGCATCCGAGATGCACCAAAGATACATCATCTAGGTGATATGAAAGTGAACTCATGGCCTCATTAAAAACCTTAGTTGGAAAACCCAGTGGGACAAAACCAACTAAGGGAAAAAGAGTACACACAAGCCACTTGCCTAGATGATGATCAGCTTGAAGGTTCAGCTTGAAGTGTGGTAAGTGTGTCTTGGTTGCTCAAGCTACGACCAAGACAATCTTCTTGCTTCCAAGATATCTTAAGTATGTTTCCAACAGCTTCATGGAGTCTTCTTGTCATTGCACGAGTCATGGGACCTTTGGGAATGATCAAGGCATCTCCATCTTCATCTTGCTTATCCTTGATCACTCTTCTATATCTTTATCAAGTTGTTGGTCCATGATCACATCATCCCCTCCCTCTTGAAAAGGATTTGTCCTCAAATCTGGTTCATCTGCAATAAAAGGGATCAAGTCAGTAACATTGAAACTATTACTCACATCATACTTACCTTGGAGATCCAGCTTGTAAGCATTGTTGCTGATCTTCTTTGTGACCTCAAAAGGTCCATCTATTCTCGGCATGAGCTTGGACTTCCTTTGATTAGGAAACCTCTCTTTCCTTAGGTGAACCCATACTTGATCACCTACTTCAAAGATCATCTCTCGTTTGCCCTTATTAGCATGTTTAACATACTGCTTGGTTTTCTCTTCAATATTGCGCCTTGCTTGCTCATGAAGTTGTTTCACCATCTCTGCCTTCTTTTTGCCATCCATACTAATCCTTTCACACTCAGGTAAAGGTATTAAATCCAAAGGAGAGGTGGGATTGAACCCATAAACAATTTCAAAAGGAGAAAACTTAGAAGCAGAGTGCACAGCATGATTATATGCAAATTCACAATGAGGCAAACAGTCTTCCCATGATTTCAAGTTCTTCTTTATGAATGCACGCAAGAGTGTTCCTAAAGTTCTATTCACTACTTCAGTTTGACCATCAGTTTGCGGGTGACAAGTAGTAGAGAACAACAGTTTAGTGCCTAACTTAGACCAAAGTGTCTTCCAAAAGTAACTAAGAAACTTGGTGTCTCTATCAGATACTATAGTTCTAGGCATGCCATGCAAACGCACAATCTCTTTAAAGAACAAATTAGCAATATGCAATGCATCATCAGTTTTGTGACAAGCAATGAAGTGAGCCATTTTGGAGAACCTATCAACAACTACAAAGATTGAATCCTTTCCGGTTCTAGTCCTAGGCAATCCAACAATAAAATCCATAGAGATGTCATTCCAAGGATGATAAGGAATGGGTAAAGGAGTATACAAACCGTGAGCTTGGACTTTGGACTTAGCTTGTTTACAGGTTGCACATCTCTCACAGATTTTCTCCACATCTCTCTTCATGCGAGGCCAAAAGAAATGATCCTGCAAAACTTTAAGAGTCTTGGCAATACCAAAATGTCCCATAAGACTTCCTCCATGTGCTTCCCTAACAAACAAATCTCTCAAAGAACAATTAGGCACACACAAACGATTATCATAAAAGAGAAATCCATCTTGTCTAAAATAATGACCAGCAGCAAACTTTTCACACGACTTGTATGCATCTTTAAACTCAGGATCAGTTTCATACATTTCTTTAAGTTGTTCAAAGCCTAGTAGCTTAGCATCAAGAGTGTTTAAGAGAACATACCTCCGAGATAGTGCATCAGCCACTATATTGTCCTTACCTTGTTTGTATTTGATCACATAAGGAAAGGTTTCTATGAACTCAACCCATCTCGCATGTCTCTTGCTTAGCTTGTTCTGTCCCTTAAGATATTTGAGAGACTCATGGTCTGTATGGATGACAAACTCCTTAGGCCACAGATAGTGTTGCCATGTTTGCAAGGCCCTCACCAAAGCATACAACTCCTTGTCATACGTTGCATAGTTGAGAGTTGCTCCTCCAAGCTTCTCACTGAAGTATGCTATGGGTCTTTTATCCTGCATCAATACAGCACCAATTCCAATTCCTGAGGCATCACATTCTATTTCAAAGGTTTTAGAAAAATCAGGAAGCATAAGAAGAGGGGAGTGAGTAAGCTTCTCTTTAAGGATTTTGAATGAAGTTTCTTGTGCTTCTCCCCACTTGAATCCTACATCCTTTTTGATGATCTCGGTCAGGGGAGCTGCTATAGTGCTGAAATCCTTCACAAAGCGCCTATAGAAACCTGCTAGCCCATGAAAACTCCTCACTTCTCCCACTGTAGTTGGAGTTGGCCACTCTTGTATGGCTTTGATCTTCTCGGGATCAACCTTTACTCCATCTGCACTCACAATAAAGCCTAGGAAAACCAAGTTATCTGTGCAAAAGGTGCACTTCTTTTGATTAGCATAAAGCTTTTCTTTCCTCAAAACATTCAAAACAGACCTAAGATGTTCTATATGATCATCAAGACTCTTGCTATAGACTAGGATATCATCAAAGTACACTACAACAAAGATGCCTATGAATGATCTAAGCACATGATTCATCAACCTCATGAATGTACTAGGAGCGTTGGTTAATCCAAAAGGCATGACTAACCACTCATATAAACCATGCTTAGTTTTGAATGCAGTTTTCCACTCATCTCCCTCTTTCATCCTAATTTGATGATATCCACTCTTAAGATCTATCTTAGAAAATATGGTAGAACCATGCAATTCATCAAGCATATCATCAAGTCTAGGGATAGGGTGTCGATACTTCACTGTTATGTTGTTGATTGCTCTACAATCAACACACATGCGCCAGCTACCATCTTTCTTAGGCACAAGAAGCACTGGTACTGCACATGGACTCAAGCTCTCTCGGATATGACCCTTCTCCATCAGTTCCTCTACTTGTCTTTGCAATTCTTTAGTCTCCACTGGATTAGTTCTGTATGCAGGTCGGTTTGGTAGTGTGGAACCAGGTACAAAGTCTATCTGATGCTCAATCCCACGAACTGGAGGTAAACCATTAGAACTATCTTCTGGAAACACATCTGCATATTCCTGTAAAAGAGAAACTAGTTCACTCGGATGGTCCGGTGTATGATCAGTGGTGGTTAGCAAAGATTCTTTAAACACAAGCAACAAAATAGAGTTTTGAGAGTAGAGAATTCGTTTGACATCTCCCTGTTTGGCATAGAAGCTATGCTGCTTGTTGAGATCAGTTTTGAGTTCAATCTCTTTCTTTTTCTGTAGATGGAGCTGATCCTCTTGCACTTCTTTAGGGGTTAATGGCACCAGCACTGTCTTCTTACCTCTGAATTCAAACGAGTGCTTGTTGGTGAAGCCATCATGTATCACATGTCTATCAGATTGCCATGGTCGTCCGAGAAGAATATGGCTTGCTTCCATAGGTATCACATCACATAAGATCTCATCCTCATATCTCCCTATGGTTATAGGTACCACTACTTGATCAGAGACCCTCATCTCGCCCTGCTCATTAAGCCACTGCAGTCTATATGGTTTTGGATGCTTCTGAACTTGCAAACCCAACTTCTTGACCATAGTCTCACTAGCTACGTTGACACAGCTGCCTCCATCAATGATAAGACTACATACCTTCCCTTGAACCAAACACCTAGTGTAGAACAAGTTCTCACGCTGCTCAATCTCATCTGCCTTAGTTTGAAGATTCAAAAGCCTTCTTGTTACTAACAACCTTCCCTTGACCGGTTCTTCTTCAAACTCTTCTTCAGTCTGCTCATGATCAGTATGTATCTTCTCATCTTGAGACATATACTCCCCGGTGTCAAGAAGAATCATCGTCTTCTTATTAGTACACTCATTGGCATAGTGCCCACGCCCTTGACACTTAAAGCACTTGACATCTCGGGTCTTGGAACCAGAGGCTCCTGTCTTTCCTTTGTCCTTGCTGTAGATGTTGCTAGGCTTGGTGTCATCTTTCTGATAAGGTTTACTCTCCTTCTGGTAGTTAGGCTTATCTTCCTTAGGACTTTGGAACCGAGTAGTCCCATAGCTTCCACGTGAATGTCCCTTCCTCTTGAGCTGCTGCTCCACTAGAATGGCTTTATGCAACATCTCTTCTATTTCAACATAGTGTTGCATCTCCACCTTATCTTGTATTTCTCGGTTGAGCCCTCCAAGAAACCTTGACATAGTAGCTTCTCTATCTTCTGAAATACTGGCTCTCAACATCAACAGCTCCATATCTTGATAGTACTCCTCTACGGTCTTAGCTCCTTGAGTGAGTTTTCTTAGTCTCTGGTGAAGATCTCTGTGGTAGTGGCTCGGTACAAACCTCTTGCGCATAAGAGACTTCATCTCACTCCATGTTTCCACTGGATATTCTTGGTTAAGCCGCCTCATGGTAACCAGTTGATCCCACCAGCTCAGAGCATAGTCATAGAACTCAGTTGCAGCAAGTTGGATTCGTTGAGTGTTGGTATAGTTCTTACAATTGAAGACAATCTCAATCTTCTTCTCCCACTCCAAGTAGGCATCCGGATCAACCTTGCCATGAAAAGGAGGTATTTTGAGCTTAACTCCACCAAGCTCTTCTTTCTTAGGTCTCCTAACTTCATGATCACGCCTCTGCCTTCTACTCACTCTAGAAGAAGAAGAACCACTATGTTCAGATCGGCTGCGCTCATAGTAGTTGTCAGTCTCTTGTGATCCAGCATGTTCTCTACGGTCTCTCCTTGGTTCAGGATGATTCTGTGGACTCTGACCTCTTCTTTCTCTCCTAGACTCATTACTATGGCCCTGACCAGTAGCTTGTCTTAGCTCTTGTCTTATCTCATCACGAAGACCCGTGATGCTAGTCTTGATCATATCAGCCACAGTAGTGATTAGAGTTTGTTGTAACTGCTCGGTCATCTCCTCCCTTAGAAGTCTACTCTTCCTTACAAGTTCTGCTTCCTCATCTGACTCGTTCCCCATTGGTACCTGAGACAAAGAAACAATCAAAACAAGTAAGTTGTTCAAGAAAAAATTTAAAAGGAAACAACTTTGATTAAAAGGAAAACTTGCGATCTAAGGTAACACGATTTGAAAAGATCAATACTTGATAACTTCTATCACACGAAATCGAAACAGATCAAGATCAAATATGATGAAACTTCCTAGATCTATCAGGATTTGATTCAAACAACAACAATAGGTAATTAAACGATCAGATCTAGCGAAATAACTCAAAGATGAACACAGATCAATCGATGGATTCAAAAGAAGTCGAAGGGTTCAAATAAAAACAAAGAGAAATCGAGAACTTCCCTATCCAGAGTGCTCTGATACCACTTAATAAGATCCTAGGATGTATTCTCTGGATGATATGGATAGATCCTTGCAAGATCGAGGCAAAGACTCAAGATCTTCAAGGTAGTGGACTGATGGTTGATTCAAAGAGTTGCGGAAAGACTCCTTGACACTTTTAGATGACTAGATCGGATATGACACACCAACTTAGACACCTAGGGTTTGCTGGATACTACACACCAACAAGATCACTCAAGAACTCGTAAACAAGTTTAAGAGAGAACAAGGTTTTTGATTAAAAGATGATTGCATAGAAAGAAGCTTGCGACAAGTTTAAATAGAGAGAAGACTTGAACAGGCTCAAGTTCTCGAGATCATTAAAGGGAACACGCTCCCTTGGTAATCAAACAAAGACCAAAGACTAAAATTTAAAAGAGTTTGCAACACATAAGATAAGAAATAAAACTATAGATTAAAGATAACATAAGGTAGATATGTGGTTGGTCCAAAGCATCCGAGATGCACCAAAGATACATCATCTAGGTGATATGAAAGTGAACTCATGGCCTCATTAAAAACCTTAGTTGGAAAACCCAGTGGGACAAAACCAACTAAGGGAAAAAGAGTACACACAAGCCACTTGCCTAGATGATGATCAGCTTGAAGGTTCAGCTTGAAGTGTGGTAAGTGTGTCTTGGTTGCTCAAGCTACGACCAAGACAATCTTCTTGCTTCCAAGACATCTTAAGTATGTTTCCAACAGCTTCATGGAGTCTTCTTGTCATTGCACGAGTCATGGGACCTTTGGGAATGGCCAAGGCATCTCCATCTTCATCTTGCTTATCCTTGATCACCTCTTTATCAAGTTGTTGGTCCATGATCACATCACTATCCAGATGATTCCAGATTTGCCTGTTCGGACATATGCCATTATCTTCATGATTCTTATCAAACCAGGATGAACCACGATCTAAGAAGCTTTATTTGGAACCACTAATCAGTGGAGAATAACCAGGAAGTTGAATAAATCTCATAGGAGTTGTGAGTAAGAAGATATCCCACTTTCTATCCAGATGATTCCAGATTAGCCTGTTCGGACATATGGCAATATCTTCATGATTCTTATCAAACCAGGATGAACCACGATCTAAGAAGCTTTATTTGGAACCACTAATCAGTGGAGAATAACCAGGAAGTTGAATAAATCTCATAGGAGTTGTGAGTAAGAAGATATCCCACTTTCTATCCAGATGATTCCAGATTAGCCTGTTCGGACATATGGCAATATCTTCATGATTCTTATCAAACCAGGATGAACCACGATCTAAGAAGCTTTATTTGGAACCACTAATCAGGAGAATAACCAGGAAGTTGAATAAATCTCATAAGTTGTGAGTAAGAAGATATCCCACTTTCTATCCAGATGATTCCAGATTAGCCTGTTCGGACATATGGCAATATCTTCATGATTCTTATCAAACCAGGATGAACCACGATCTAAGAAGCTTTATTTGGAACCACTAATCAGTGGAGAATAACCAGGAAGTTGAATAAATCTCATAGGAGTTGTGAGTAAGAAGATATCCCACCTTCTATCCAGATGATTCCAGATTAGCCTGTTCGGACATATGGCAATATCTTCATGATTCTTATCAAACCAGGATGAACCACGATCTAAGAAGCTTTATTTGGAACCACTAATCAGTGGAGAATAACCAGGAAGTTGAATAAATCTCATAGGAGTTGTGAGTAAGAAGATATCCCACTTTCTATCCAGATGATTCCAGATTAGCCTGTTCGGACATATGGCAATATCTTCATGATTCTTATCAAACCAGGATGAACCACGATCTAAGAAGCTTTATTTGGAACCACTAATCAGTGGAGAATAACCAGGAAGTTGAATAAATCTCATAGAGTTGTGAGTAAGAAGATATCCCACTTTCTATCCAGATGATTCCAGATTAGCCTGTTCGGACATATGGCAATATCTTCATGATTCTTATCAAACCAGGATGAACCACGATCTAAGAAGCTTTATTTGGAACCACTAATCAGTGGAGAATAACCAGGAAGTTGAATAAATCTCATAGGAGTTGTGAGTAAGAAGATATCCCACTTTCTATCCAGATGATTCCAGATTAGCCTGTTCGGACATATGCCAATATCTTCATGATTCTTATCAAACCAGGATGAACCACGATCTAAGAAGCTTTATTTGGAACCACTAATCAGTGGAGAATAACCAGGAAGTTGAATAAATCTCATAAGAGTTGTGAGAAGAAGATATCCCACTTTCTATCCAGATGATTCCAGATTAGCCTGTTCGGACATATGGCAATATCTTCATGATTCTTATCAAACCAGGATGAACCACGATCTAAGAAGCTTTATTTGGAACCACTAATCAGTGGAGAATAACCAGGAAGTTGAATAAATCTCATAGGAGTTGTGAGTAAGAAGATATCCCACTTTCTATCCAGATGATTCCAGATTAGCCTGTTCGGACATATGGCAATATCTTCATGATTCTTATCAAACCAGGATGAACCACGATCTAAGAAGCTTTATTTGGAACCACTAATCAGTGGAGAATAACCAGGAAGTTGAATAAATCTCATAGGAGTTGTGAGTAAGAAGATATCCCACTTTCTATCCAGATGATTCCAGATTAGCCTGTTCGGACATATGGCAATATCTTCATGATTCTTATCAAACCAGGATGAACCACGATCTAAGAAGCTTTATTTGGAACCACTAATCAGTGGAGAATAACCAGGAAGTTGAATAAATCTCATAGGAGTTGTGAGTAAGAAGATATCCCACTTTCTATCCAGATGATTCCAGATTAGCCTGTTCGGACATATGGCAATATCTTCATGATTCTTATCAAACCAGGATGAACCACGATCTAAGAAGCTTTATTTGGAACCACTAATCAGTGGAGAATAACCAGGAAGTTGAATAAATCTCATAGGAGTTGTGAGTAAGAAGATATCCCACTTCTATCCAGATGATTCCAGATTAGCCTGTTCGGACATATGGCAATATCTTCATGATTCTTATCAAACCAGGATGAACCACGATCTAAGAAGCTTTATTTGGAACCACTAATCAGTGGAGAATAACCAGGAAGTTGAATAAATCTCATAGGAGTTGTGAGTAAGAAGATATCCCACTTTCTATCCAGATGATTCCAGATTAGCCTGTTCGGACATATGGCAATATCTTCATGATTCTTATCAAACCAGGATGAACCACGATCTAAGAAGCTTTATTTGGAACCACTAATCAGTGGAGAATAACCAGGAAGTTGAATAAATCTCATAGGAGTTGTGAGTAAGAAGATATCCCACTTTCTATCCAGATGATTCCAGATTAGCCTGTTCGGACATATGGCAATATCTTCATGATTCTTATCAAACCAGGATGAACCACGATCTAAGAAGCTTTATTTGGAACCACTAATCAGTGGAGAATAACCAGGAAGTTGAATAAATCTCATAGGAGTTGTGAGTAAGAAGATATCCCACTTTCTATCCAGATGATTCCAGATTAGCCTGTTCGGACATATGGCAATATCTTCATGATTCTTATCAAACCAGGATGAACCACGATCTAAGAAGCTTTATTTGGAACCACTAATCAGTGGAGAATAACCAGGAAGTTGAATAAATCTCATAGGAGTTGTGAGTAAGAAGATATCCCACTTTCTATCCAGATGATTCCAGATTAGCCTGTTCGGACATATGGCAATATCTTCATGATTCTTATCAAACCAGGATGAACCACGATCTAAGAAGCTTTATTTGGAACCACTAATCAGTGGAGAATAACCAGGAAGTTGAATAAATCTCATAGGAGTTGTGAGTAAGAAGATATCCCACTTTCTATCCAGATGATTCCAGATTAGCCTGTTCGGACATATGGCAATATCTTCATGATTCTTATCAAACCAGGATGAACCACGATCTAAGAAGCTTTATTTGGAACCACTAATCAGTGGAGAATAACCAGGAAGTTGAATAAATCTCATAGGAGTTGTGAGTAAGAAGATATCCCACTTTCTATCCAGATGATTCCAGATTAGCCTGTTCGGACATATGGCAATATCTTCATGATTCTTATCAAACCAGGATGAACCACGATCTAAGAAGCTTTATTTGGAACCACTAATCAGTGGAGAATAACCAGGAAGTTGAATAAATCTCATAGGAGTTGTGAGTAAGAAGATATCCCACTTTCTATCCAGATGATTCCAGATTAGCCTGTTCGGACATATGGCAATATCTTCATGATTCTTATCAAACCAGGATGAACCACGATCTAAGAAGCTTTATTTGGAACCACTAATCAGTGGAGAATAACCAGGAAGTTGAATAAATCTCATAGGAGTTGTGAGTAAGAAGATATCCCACTTTCTATCCAGATGATTCCAGATTAGCCTGTTCGGACATATGGCAATATCTTCATGATTCTTATCAAACCAGGATGAACCACGATCTAAGAAGCTTTATTTGGAACCACTAAAAAGTGGAGAATAACCAGGAAGAGATGAAGCATAGTGACATAAGAGTAATCAGAGGAGAAGAAGAGATTCAAATGATACAAGGAAATGGTGTTACCTTGGAACACAAGTATGGCCGTACAACTTGGGAGACAAGGCAACACTACAACTTGTAAACAAGACTTGAACAGCAAGGAGATCCTTCCTAAGTCGCCTCTGATGTGTTTGAAAGAAGAGAGAGACGTTGGAGTGTGAAGACAAGAAGGAGGATGTCGGCAAGAGTTTAATATTGTATTACTCTTGCCTTGGAGCCGTTCATGAGGTCGCTATCCAAGACCAGGCGACCAGACCACTTGCTCATTTGTTTATGCTTTTCTCCTTTGTTCTCTTATGCTGCTTATGTCGATATATTTACATTGTATGTGAACCATTTCAAGTTAAGTGAATGAAATATGAAACCACTTCACTAAACTCTCTCTCTCGGATTCTCTCAATCTCACTCTCTTAGTTACTAATTCTCATCACTCTTCACACTTAATCTTTAAATCTCACATGGTATCAGAGCTCTCTTGCTCTTGAGACCTTAATTTCTTTTTCACTTCCGCATAATCTCTGTTCTTAACTTTCCCTTTTTAGCAAAATTTCTTTGTGTTCTTGAGGTGTTCTTCATTTATCACTCCAGAATTTGCCAAAAATGGAAAAGTCATCCAAAGTCTCCATTCCGGTTACACTCACTGGTGTAAACTATCTCTTGTGGTCTAGGCTTGTTAAAACAGCCTTGGGAGGAAGAGGTCTCTGTTCTCACATAACAGAAGACAAGCCCTCTAAAGAAACTGTCCAAGGAGGGGACAGTACTGAAGTTGTGGTTGCTACCGAAGACAAGTGGGATCAGGAGGATCTCTTGGTGCTGTCTATCATCCAAAGCAGCCTTGACGCACCAATCTTGGAAGCTTACTCTTACTGTGAGACTCCCAAAGAGTTGTGGAACACTCTTCAGAAGGTGTATGGCAACATATCAAACTTGAGTAGAGTGTTTGAGGTCAAGAGGGCCATTAGCTCACTCCACCAAGAAGACATGGATTTCAACCAGCATTTCGGCAAGTTCCGAGCCTTGTGGGCTGAGTTGGAGATGCTGAGGCCATGTACTGTGGACCCTAGCATACTTAAAGACCGGAGAGAAGAAGACAAGGTGTTTGCCTTACTCCTCACCATGAACCCCGGTTACAATGACCTCATTAAACACTTGCTGAGGGCCGAGAAGCTACCAACCTTGGAAGAAGTATGCTCTCAAATCCAGAAGGAACAAGGGTCGGTTGGACTCTTTGGAGGCAAAGGAGAGCTTGTGTTGGTGAACCAAGCTGAAGGCACAGCAAACAAGGGTCAGTACAAGCCGGAGGACAAGAAAGTGTGGGTTTGTGACCATTGCAAGAAGAAAGGGCATGGCAAGGACAAGTGCTGGATTCTCCACCCTCACCTCAAGCCAATGAAGTTCAGGACTCCTCTCAATGATGCAAGAGCCAACTACTCTGGTGAGATGGGTGAACCAAGCACTCCAAACCCCACACGAGCCATTTCAAACACCAATCCAGCTGGTGAAGGCAAAGCGCTTGTATCAAGCAACTCCAGTACCTTGAGAATCACTCCTGATGATACCATCAAGAGATCTGACATTGAGGCTCTCATCAGGGCCCTCAAGGACCACTCTGGTAACACCTTTGGTACCTCTTTACATGCTACTAATATTGACTATTCCTTGAATGCGATTGCTAGCTCTAAAATGAACAAACCTTTAGTGATTGATTCAGGGGCTAGTCATCATATGATAAGTGATCTAGGGTTGATTAAAAATATTGTTCCTGCCCTAGGAAATGTTTGTGTAGCTAATGGAGAGTTGGTTCCAATTAAAGGGGTGGGTGATCTTAGGATATTTGAAAAAGACTCTAAAGCCTTTTATATGCCTAGTTTCACTTCCAACTTGTTATCAGTAAAAAGGGTTGCCACTGATTTAAATTGCCATGTTACCTTCACTCCTAATGATGTTTTGTTTCAGGATATTGAAACTAGTAGGTTGCTTGGCAAAGGTGTAACCAAGGGAGACTTGTACTTGCTTGAAGACACTAAGCTTGCTTCCGATTTATCTCTTGCTTTAAATTCATGTTTTAATTTCCCTAAAGATGTAATGTGGCATGCTAGATTAGGTCATCCTCACTCTCGTGCCTTGAACATCATGTTGCCTAGTATTTCTTTTCAAAAAGATTGTGAAGCTTGTATCTTAGGAAAGCATTGTAAAACTGTGTTTCCTAAATCGAGTACTATCTATGAATGTGCCTTTGATTTAATTCACTCTGATGTTTGGACTGCACCATGCGCATCTAGGGAGTTTCATAAATACTTTGTGACATTCATAGATGAGAAAACCAAGTATACTTGGATCACCTTGCTTAAATCAAAGGATAGGGTGTTAGATGCTTTTATAAATTTTCAAAATTATGTATCTAACCATTACAATGCCAAGATAAAAATTTTGAGATCAGATAATGGTGGGGAATACACAAGCACAGCATTTAAACAACACCTATCCAAGCATGGAGTGATCCATCAAACAAGCTGTCCATACACTCCACAACAAAATGGAGTGGCTGAGAGAAAGAATAGGCACCTTATGGAGGTTGCTAGGAGTATGATGTTCCACATGAATGTGCCAAAGAGGTTTTGGGGCGATGCAGTGATGACAGCATGCTACCTGATCAACAAGATACCAACCAAAATCTTGCAAGATCAGTCACCACATGAGGTATTAAACAAATATCGTCCATCTATAGATCACCTTCGGGTATTTGGGTGTGTGTGCTTTGTTTTGATTCCAGGACAACAAAGAAACAAGCTGGAACCAAAGAGCACCAGAGCCATGTTTATAGGCTACTCTCCTCACCAAAAAGGATACAAGTGCTATGTGCCAGATACCAAGAGGGTTCTAGTATCCAGGGATGTGAGGTTTGTTGAGTCCAAAGGCTACTATGCAGAAAAGAGTTGGGATGAAGTAAAAGACTTGTCTCAATCAGCATCAGATAGGGCTGAGAACTTGAGAAGAGTTATGAGGGGCATTGGCATCAGTATACCAGGAGGGAATACAACAGCTGAGTCAAGCTCTCATCAGGAGGGTTCCACAAGCAATAGAGACCAGGAGGGTCCTAGTAATGAAGCTGCTGCGGATGCTCCTCTTGATCCTGAGGGGGGGAAGATAACTGAGATACAACCACAAAGCTCAGTTTCTCATGATCAAGCAGAGCAACCAGAAGGATCAGTGGGTAGCAGAGATCAGACGGATGATGAGGCTACAATACTAGAAGAACCAGCTCAAGCTCAACCACCAAGAAGAAGTGAGAGGATCAGACGTCCTCCAACAGATTGGGTGAATACAAGAGTGTATTTCAACTCACAAGCCGTGGCTCATCCCATCCAAGCTACATGCTCTCTAGCTCAGTTTCCTGAGAACCACCAAGTCTTTATGGCAAATGTGGATCAAGAATTCATTCCGAGAAGCTATAAAGAAGCCATGGAGATAGATGAATGGAGAGAGTCTGTGGAGGATGAGATGGGGGCTATGGAAAAGAATGGAACCTACTTTGAGAGTGAGCTCCCCAAAGGCAAGAAGGCAGTGACCAGCATGCTTCTGTTCACAATCAAGTATCTAGCTAATGGGAAACCTGAGAGGAAGAAGACCAGGCTAGTAGCAAGAGGCTACACCCAAGTGTATGGAGAGGATTATCTAGAAACGTTTGCTCCAGTAGCAAAGTTACACACCATAAGGGTTGTGCTCTCTCTTGCCGTGAATTTGGAATGGGATCTTTGGCAAATGGATGTCAAGAATGCATTCTTACAAGGAGAGCTAGAAGATGAAGTATACATGCGCCCACCACCTGGAATGGAAAGCATGGTCAAGCCTGGCAATGTTTTGAGACTGAGGAAAGCAATATATGGTCTGAAGCAATCCCCAAGAGCCTGGTATCACAAGCTGAGCTCAACACTGAATGGAAGGGGCTTTGTCAAATCTGAGGCTGATCACACCTTGTTCACTCTGACCAGCAAGCAAGGGATCATTGTTATACTCATCTATGTAGATGATATAATCATCACAGGCAGTAACAAAGAAGGGATCAGCTCAACCAAAGCATTTCTTAAAGCAACATTCGACATCAAGGACTTGGGAGAGCTCAAGTACTTCCTAGGGATTGAGATTTGCAGATCTAAGGAAGGGCTGTTCCTATCACAAAGAAAATACACCTTGGATTTGTTAAAAGAAGCTGGTGATCTTGACAGTAGAGCTGCTAAAACACCACTAGAAGAAGGATACAAGGTGATGCGTGAGGGGGAGATAGAAGATAAGCCATATGGAGATGTAAGGCACTATAGGAAAATGGTGGGAAAGCTCATCTATCTAACCATTACAAGACCGGATGTATGCTTTGCTGTGAACCAAGTCAGTCAGCACATGCAAGCGCCAAAGATGCACCATTGGAACATGGTGGAAAGGATTCTGAGATACCTAAGAGAGGCACCAGGACAAGGAGTATGGCTAGGGTGCAACAAGAGCACTGAGATAGTGGGGTATTGTGATGCAGATTGGGCTGGAGACAGAGTGGACAGGAGGTCTACTACTGGATATTGTACCTTCATAGGAGGCAACTTAGTCACTTGGAAGAGCAAGAAGCAGAAGATAGTCTCATGCTCTAGTGCAGAAGCTGAGTATAGAGCAATGAGGAAACTCACCAGTGAGCTAATCTGGATGAAGAATCTGCTAAGGGATTTGGGAATTGAAAGCAAAGATCCCATCACAATGCATTGTGATAACCAGGCAGCCATCCATATAGCCTCCAACAATGTGTTCCATGAAAGAACCAAACACATTGAAGTTGATTGCCATAAAGTCAGACAAGCAGTGGAGCAACGCATCATACTGCCATGTTACACCAGAAGTGAAGAGCAACTGGCAGACATCTTCACCAAAGCAGCAAGCCGAAAGGTCTGTGAGTTCATCCATTCAAAGCTTGGACTCATAGACATATCATCTCACTGATTCTCTCCTTCATGAAGTGTTCTACTCTTTTCCCTTGGCGTGGTTTTTGTCCCATGTGGTTTTACCTAGCCAAGGTTTTAATGAGGGAATGCTTCATGACTTCCAAGCTTGACTTGTTTCACATGGTCAAGCTTGAGGGGGAGTGTTGAGATGAAGCATAGTGACATAAGAGTAATCAGAGGAGAAGAAGAGATTCAAATGATACAAGGAAATGGTGTTACCTTGGAACACAAGTATGGCCGTACAACTTGGGAGACAAGGCAACACTACAACTTGTAAACAAGACTTGAACAGCAAGGAGATCCTTCCTAAGTCGCCTCTGATGTGTTTGAAAGAAGAGAGAGACGTTGGAGTGTGAAGACAAGAAGGAGGATGTCGGCAAGAGTTTAATATTGTATTACTCTTGCCTTGGAGCCGTTCATGAGGGGTCGCTATCCAAGATCAGGCGACCAGACCACTTGCTCATTTGTTTATGCTTTTCTCCTTTGTTCTCTTATGCTGCTTATGTCGATATATTACATTGTATGTGAACCATTTCAAGTTAAGTGAATGAAATATGAAACCACTTCACTAAACTCTCTCTCTCGGATTCTCTCAATCTCACTCTCTTAGTTACTAATTCTCATCACTCTTCACACTTAATCTTTAAATCTCACATCCCACTTTCTATCCAGATGATTCCAGATTAGCCTGTTCGGACATATGGCAATATCTTCATGATTCTTATCAAACCAGGATGAACCACGATCTAAGAAGCTTGATTGGAACCACTAATCAGTGGAGAATAACCAGGAAGTTGAATAAATCTCATAGGAGTTGTGAGTAAGAAGATATCCCACTTTCTATCCAGATGATTCCAGATTAGCCTGTTCGGACATATGGCAATATCTTCATGATTCTTATCAAACCAGGATGAACCACGATCTAAGAAGCTTTATTTGGAACCACTAATCAGTGGAGAATAACCAGGAAGTTGAATAAATCTCATAAGTGTTGTGAGGAAGAAGATATCCCACCTTCTATCCAGATGATTCCAGATTAGCCTGTTCGGACATATGCCATTATCTTCATGATTCTTATCAAACCAGGATGAACCACGATCTAAGAAGCTTTATTTGGAACCACTAATCAGTGGAGAATAACCAGGAAGTTGAATAAATCTCATAGGAGTTGTGAGTAAGAAGATATCCCACTTTCTATCCAGATGATTCCAGATTAGCCTGTTCGGACATATGGCAATATCTTCATGATTCTTATCAAACCAGGATGAACCACGATCTAAGAAGCTTTATTTGGAACCACTAATCAGTGGAGAATAACCAGGAAGTTGAATAAATCTCATAGGAGTTGTGAGCAAGAAGATATCCCACCTTCTATCCAGATGATTCCAGATTAGCCTGTTCGGACATATGGCAATATCTTCATGATTCTTATCAAACCAGGATGAACCACGATCTAAGAAGCTTTATTTGAACCACTAATCAGTGGAGAATAACCAGGAAGTTGAATAAATCTCATAGGAGTTGTGAGTAAGAAGATATCCCACTTTCTATCCAGATGATTCCAGATTAGCCTGTTCGGACATATGGCAATATCTTCATGATTCTTATCAAACCAGGATGAACCACGATCTAAGAAGCTTTATTTGGAACCACTAATCAGTGGAGAATAACCAGGAAGTTGAATAAATCTCATAGGAGTTGTGAGTAAGAAGATATCCCACTTTCTATCCAGATGATTCCAGATTAGCCTGTTCGGACATATGGCAATATCTTCATGATTCTTATCAAACCAGGATGAACCACGATCTAAGAAGCTTTATTTGGAACCACTAATCAGTGGAGAATAACCAGGAAGTTGAATAAATCTCATAGGAGTTGTGAGTAAGAAGATATCCCACTTTCTATCCAGATGATTCCAGATTAGCCTGTTCGGACATATGGCAATATCTTCATGATTCTTATCAAACCAGGATGAACCACGATCTAAGAAGCTTTATTTGGAACCACTAATCAGTGGAGAATAACCAGGAAGTTGAATAAATCTCATAGGAGTTGTGAGTAAGAAGATATCCCACTTTCTATCCAGATGATTCCAGATTAGCCTGTTCGGACATATGGCAATATCTTCATGATTCTTATCAAACCAGGATGAACCACGATCTAAGAAGCTTTATTTGGAACCACTAATCAGTGGAGAATAACCAGGAAGTTGAATAAATCTCATAGGAGTTGTGAGTAAGAAGATATCCCACTTTCTATCCAGATGATTCCAGATTAGCCTGTTCGGACATATGGCAATATCTTCATGATTCTTATCAAACCAGGATGAACCACGATCTAAGAAGCTTTATTTGGAACCACTAATCAGTGGAGAATAACCAGGAAGTTGAATAAATCTCATAGGAGTTGTGAGTAAGAAGATATCCCACTTTCTATCCAGATGATTCCAGATTAGCCTGTTCGGACATATGGCAATATCTTCATGATTCTTATCAAACCAGGATGAACCACGATCTAAGAAGCTTTATTTGGAACCACTAATCAGTGGAGAATAACCAGGAAGTTGAATAAATCTCATAGGAGTTGTGAGTAAGAAGATATCCCACTTTCTATCCAGATGATTCCAGATTAGCCTGTTCGGACATATGGCAATATCTTCATGATTCTTATCAAACCAGGATGAACCACGATCTAAGAAGCTTTATTTGGAACCACTAATCAGTGGAGAATAACCAGGAAGTTGAATAAATCTCATAGGAGTTGTGAGTAAGAAGATATCCCACTTTCTATCCAGATGATTCCAGATTAGCCTGTTCGGACATATGGCAATATCTTCATGATTCTTATCAAACCAGGATGAACCACGATCTAAGAAGCTTTATTTGGAACCACTAATCAGTGGAGAATAACCAGGAAGTTGAATAAATCTCATAGGAGTTGTGAGTAAGAAGATATCCCACTTTCTATCCAGATGATTCCAGATTAGCCTGTTCGGACATATGGCAATATCTTCATGATTCTTATCAAACCAGGATGAACCACGATCTAAGAAGCTTTATTTGGAACCACTAATCAGTGGAGAATAACCAGGAAGTTGAATAAATCTCATAGGAGTTGTGAGTAAGAAGATATCCCACTTTCTATCCAGATGATTCCAGATTAGCCTGTTCGGACATATGGCAATATCTTCATGATTCTTATCAAACCAGGATGAACCACGATCTAAGAAGCTTTATTTGGAACCACTAATCAGTGGAGAATAACCAGGAAGTTGAATAAATCTCATAGGAGTTGTGAGTAAGAAGATATCCCACTTTCTATCCAGATGATTCCAGATTAGCCTGTTCGGACATATGCAATATCTTCATGATTCTTATCAAACCAGGATGAACCACGATCTAAGAAGCTTTATTTGGAACCACTAATCAGTGGAGAATAACCAGGAAGTTGAATAAATCTCATAGGAGTTGTGAGTAAGAAGATATCCCACTTTCTATCCAGATGATTCCAGATTAGCCTGTTCGGACATATGGCAATATCTTCATGATTCTTATCAAACCAGGATGAACCACGATCTAAGAAGCTTTATTTGGAACCACTAATCAGTGGAGAATAACCAGGAAGTTGAATAAATCTCATAGGAGTTGTGAGTAAGAAGATATCCCACTTTCTATCCAGATGATTCCAGATTAGCCTGTTCGGACATATGGCAATATCTTCATGATTCTTATCAAACCAGGATGAACCACGATCTAAGAAGCTTTATTTGGAACCACTAATCAGTGGAGAATAACCAGGAAGTTGAATAAATCTCATAGGAGTTGTGAGTAAGAAGATATCCCACTTTCTATCCAGATGATTCCAGATTAGCCTGTTCGGACATATGGCAATATCTTCATGATTCTTATCAAACCAGGATGAACCACGATCTAAGAAGCTTTATTTGGAACCACTAATCAGTGGAGAATAACCAGGAAGTTGAATAAATCTCATAGGAGTTGTGAGTAAGAAGATATCCCACTTTCTATCCAGATGATTCCAGATTAGCCTGTTCGGACATATGGCAATATCTTCATGATTCTTATCAAACCAGGATGAACCACGATCTAAGAAGCTTTATTTGGAACCACTAATCAGTGGAGAATAACCAGGAAGTTGAATAAATCTCATAGGAGTTGTGAGTAAGAAGATATCCCACTTTCTATCCAGATGATTCCAGATTAGCCTGTTCGGACATATGGCAATATCTTCATGATTCTTATCAAACCAGGATGAACCACGATCTAAGAAGCTTTATTTGGAACCACTAATCAGTGGAGAATAACCAGGAAGTTGAATAAATCTCATAGGAGTTGTGAGTAAGAAGATATCCCACTTTCTATCCAGATGATTCCAGATTAGCCTGTTCGGACATATGGCAATATCTTCATGATTCTTATCAAACCAGGATGAACCACGATCTAAGAAGCTTTATTTGGAACCACTAATCAGTGGAGAATAACCAGGAAGTTGAATAAATCTCATAGGAGTTGTGAGTAAGAAGATATCCCACTTTCTATCCAGATGATTCCAGATTAGCCTGTTCGGACATATGGCAATATCTTCATGATTCTTATCAAACCAGGATGAACCACGATCTAAGAAGCTTTATTTGGAACCACTAATCAGTGGAGAATAACCAGGAAGTTGAATAAATCTCATAGGAGTTGTGAGTAAGAAGATATCCCACTTTCTATCCAGATGATTCCAGATTAGCCTGTTCGGACATATGGCAATATCTTCATGATTCTTATCAAACCAGGATGAACCACGATCTAAGAAGCTTTATTTGGAACCACTAATCAGTGGAGAATAACCAGGAAGTTGAATAAATCTCATAGGAGTTGTGAGTAAGAAGATATCCCACTTTCTATCCAGATGATTCCAGATTAGCCTGTTCGGACATATGGCAATATCTTCATGATTCTTATCAAACCAGGATGAACCACGATCTAAGAAGCTTTATTTGGAACCACTAATCAGTGGAGAATAACCAGGAAGTTGAATAAATCTCATAGGAGTTGTGAGTAAGAAGATATCCCACTTTCTATCCAGATGATTCCAGATTAGCCTGTTCGGACATATGGCAATATCTTCATGATTCTTATCAAACCAGGATGAACCACGATCTAAGAAGCTTTATTTGGAACCACTAATCAGTGGAGAATAACCAGGAAGTTGAATAAATCTCATAGGAGTTGTGAGTAAGAAGATATCCCACTTTCTATCCAGATGATTCCAGATTAGCCTGTTCGGACATATGGCAATATCTTCATGATTCTTATCAAACCAGGATGAACCACGATCTAAGAAGCTTTATTTGGAACCACTAATCAGTGGAGAATAACCAGGAAGTTGAATAAATCTCATAGGAGTTGTGAGTAAGAAGATATCCCACTTTCTATCCAGATGATTCCAGATTAGCCTGTTCGGACATATGGCAATATCTTCATGATTCTTATCTGTTGAGATGAAGCAATAAGGAGCAGTAAGAATAAGGATGTGAAGGTTACATAGTGAGAGGCAACAAAGGAAACTGAGAAGCAGTGAGCAAGGAGTTCCATACAACCTAGATTGCCTTGCAAGAAAAGTAAGCTTGGTGGCGAGTTTATGGGATCACAAGAGACTAAGGAAACTCGCTAAGGCATTGGAAGAGGCTGATCACGTGAAGAGCTAAGGATTCAAGTGGTTCCAGCCGTTAGGTGCTGTCACTATCACACTGCCACTCCTGCTCCACACCAGTTGGACTCTTCCTCATTGTTTATTGTTGTTTCTCTGTCTCACTATTTTAGTAGTTTCCTGAGATATGTTATCAGCCTATATATGTAACCATGTGTGACAACTATCAATTAATGAAAATCACTTTCTCTCTTTGTCTCTCTTTAATCTCGTTCTCTCTCTCTCTCTCTCTCTCTCTCTCTCTTTTGTTCATCAGTGTTCTTCACACACTTATCTCTCTTTGATTCTCATAATCTATCAATTCTAACATGGTATCAGAGCACAAGCTCTTGAAACCTGATTTAATTCCGCAAATTCTCTGAGTTTTATTTCTATTTTTGGCAAAGTTCATACTGTTCTTGGTGTGTTCTTCATTCTCATTTCCAGATTTTGCCAAAAATAGCAAAGTTCATCTAATTCTTCTTTTTCTCACTCTGGTTATACCTTTGAAGTCTTTTCCACTGGATACTAGCTGTGATTGATGTTACCCAGCTGCTCATGATGGAAAAATCAGAGATTTCTATTCCTATAACCCTAGAGGGGTCTAATTATCTGATATGGTCAAGAGTGGCCAGATTCACCTTGGGGAGTCATGGACTTTGGGACAGCCACATCATGAAGGCTGGGACTTCAAAGAAGATGACTCAAGAGGAAATTATGTTCACACGCCTGAAGCATGACAACAAGTGGGTTCAAGAAGATCAGCAAACACTTGGAATCATACAAAACTCCCTATCTCCAACAATCTTGAAGACACACTCCCATGTTCAAACCGCAAGAAATCTATGGGAAACTCTTCAGCTTGGATATGGAAGTTTATGGGAGAGCCTTCAAGTTGTTTATGAGCAGGATAGGCTTCTGAGCTTGTTACTGCACCTGGATTCAACCCACAACAAGCTGATAAATGATTTCCTTAGAGAAGGAAAGATACCAGACTTAAGAGAAGCTGGTGTCCTTAGAAGTCAGCCAAATGGATATGAGCTCAAGGAGTTTGAGCATCCAGTGATTCATGGAAGAACCATGTACTCAGCGCTCAGTAGTGACACCACTAGAGGAGAATGGTGGAGAAGTGAGACTGGCGCAACCAACCCTGATGGTCCAGCAACCAGGAGAGACTTTGATCTCTTTATCAAAGCTGCTCAATCCCTTATCTCATCCAAGAAGGCTGGTATATCATCTCCTGGCTCTAAACCCATTATTATAGATTCAGGAGCTAGTCATCACATGATTAGTGATAGAACCTTGATTAGTGATATCCAGCCTGCTACTGGAAATGTTCTGATAGCTAATGGTGATAAGGTGAAGATAGAAGGGATAGGGAACCTTAGGTTGTTTGATAGGGAATCAACTGCCTTATATATGCCTAAGTTTACATCTAACCTGTTATCTGTGAGGAGAGCTACTGTTGATCTGAGTTGTCAGGTTGTATTCAGACCAGATGAAGTTGAGTTTCAAGATTTAAAGACAGGGCAGGTTATTGGTAGAGGCCACAGCCATCAGGAGCTGTATCATCTCCAAAAGACTCAACTAGCTGAATCCTCCTCATGTTGCTTGGTCAGTACATCTGCTGGGGTTGAGAGCACTATATGGCATGCTAGATTGGGGCATCCGCACACTAGAGCATTCAGTCTGATGCTTCCTGGAGTTGTGTTTAAAAATGATGAGTGTGAAGCATGCATCTTGGGGAAGCATTGCAAGACAGTATTCCCAAGGTCCAACACGATTTATGAGAAGTGTTTTGACCTGGTTCACTCTGATGTGTGGACTGCACCTTGTATGTCCAGAGAGAATCACAAGTACTTTGTTACATTCATTGATGAGAAGTCCAAGTACACTTGGGTAACACTGATCCAGTCTAAGGACAGAGTCTTGGAAGCTTTCAAGAATTATCATTCTCATGTCACCAACCACTTCAGTGCTAAAGTGAAGATTCTCAGGTCTGATAATGGTGGAGAGTACACAAGTGGAGCTTTCAAGCAGTTTTTATCTCAACAAGGGATTATTCATCAGACCAGTTGTCCTTATACTCCTCAGCAAAATGGAGTTGCTGAAAGGAAGAACAGGCATCTTATGGAGGTGGCTAGATCAATGATGTTCCACATGAGTGTTCCAAAGAGGTTCTGGAGTGATGCTGTGGTTTCTGCTTGTCATCTGATCAACAGAACCCCAACTAGAGTTCTCAATGACATATCTCCTTATGAAGTTCTCAACAAGAGCAAGCCATCTCTGGATCACATGCGGGTGTTTGGTTGTATCTGTTTTGTATTGGTACCAGGAGGGCAGAGGAACAAGCTTGATGCAAGAAGCACAAAGGCAGTGTTCATTGGGTATTCTCCTCATCAGAAAGGCTACAAATGTTATGTACCAGAGACCAGGAGGGTCTTAATCTCACGAGATGTCAAGTTCATGGAGTCTAGGAGTTACTATGATGGGAAGAATTGGGAAGATTTGGAGAATCTATCCCAACCTACTTCAGATAGAGCTGATAATCTCAGAAGAGTCATGGAGAGCCTTGGCATCAGTGTACCTATTGAGAGGACAACCGGTGTACAAGAAGAAGCAACAATTCCACCAGGACCAGGAATTACTAACGAGAGTATAGAAGTTACTCACCTTGATCCTGAGGGGGACAATCAAGCTGAACAACATCAAGAGGATATTTCAGCAAGTCATGATCAAGCTGAGAATCATGAGGATCATGCACAAGAGGAACAGCATCACAGTATTCAAGAGGAACCAGTGGTGAGTTCAAGCGAGCAGAATGTGGAGGAGGAGCAGGTTGCTCAGCCACTGCTTAGGAGAAGCACAAGGCAGAGAAACCCAGCCTCAAACTGGACAAATACAAGAGTGTATTTCAACAATCAAGCAGTAGCTCATCCAATCCAAGCAGTATGTTCTCTTGCAAGGTATCCAGTGGAGCATCAAGCCTTCATCACTGAATTGGATCAAGAATGGATTCCAAAGACATATGAGGAAGCTATGCAGGATGAGGAGTGGAGAGCATCTGTTGGAGATGAGATGGGAGCTATGGAAAAGAATGGAACATACTTTGAAAGTAAGCTTCCTAAAGGAAAGAAAGCAGTGACAAGCCGGCTTCTCTTCACAATCAAGTATGGAGCCAATGGAAAGCCAGAAAGGAGGAAGACAAGACTTGTAGCAAGAGGCTACACTCAAGTCTATGGAGAGGATTACTTGGATACCTTTGCACCAGTGGCAAAGCTTCACACGATCAGAGTGGTTCTCTCACTGGCAGTAAACCTAGAGTGGGATCTATGGCAAATGGATGTCAAGAATGCTTTCCTCCAAGGTGAACTAGAAGATGAAGTCTATATGAGACCACCTCCTGGTATGGAAGATCTTGTGCAGCCAGGAAATGTACTCAGGTTAAGGAAAGCAATATATGGGTTAAAGCAATCTCCAAGAGCCTGGTATCATAAACTCAGCACAACTCTCAATGGAAGGGGATTCAACAAGTCTGAAGCGGATCACACCCTCTTTACTCTCACCACACAGCAAGGCATCATAGTCATATTGATCTATGTTGATGACATTATCATCACAGGGAGTGATAAAGAAGGTATCATCTCAACTAAGGCTTTCCTCAAGTCCTCATTTGATATTAAAGACTTGGGTGAACTAAAGTACTTCCTAGGGATTGAGATATGCCGATCTAAAGAAGGGCTATTCTTAAACCAAAGGAAGTACACACTTGATATGTTGAGTGAGGCAGGTGATCTAGGAAGAAAGATAGCAAAGACCCCACTAGAAGATGGGTACAAGGTACTGCGTAAGGGGGAGTTTGAGGACAAACCATTTGAAGATGTGAAGAGGTACAGGAGGATGGTTGGAAAGCTCATCTATCTGACCATCACAAGGCCAGACATCTGTTTTGCTGTGAACCAAGTGAGCCAACAGATGCAAGCACCAAAGATCCATCATTGGAACATGGTTGAGAGGATCCTAAGATATCTAAGATTGGCGCCAGGACAAGGAATCTGGATGGGATGCAACAAGAGCACTGAGATAGTTGGATATTGTGATGCTGATTGGGCAGGAGACAGAGTTGATAGGAGATCAACTACTGGATATTGCACATTCATTGGAGGCAACTTGGTGACTTGGAAAAGCAAGAAGCAAAAGGTGGTGTCTTGCTCTAGTGCTGAAGCTGAATATAGAGCTATGAGGAAGCTCACAAGCGAGTTGATCTGGATCAAGGGTTTGCTCAAAGACTTGGGAATTGAAGCTACAACTCCAATTACTATGCACTGTGATAACCAGGCGGCTATACACATTGCTAGCAACTCAGTGTTCCATGAAAGAACAAAACACATTGAGGTGGATTGCCATAAGGTGAGGCAAGCTGTTGAACAGAAGGTCATACTCCCATGTTACACCAGAAGTGAAGACCAGTTGGCTGATATCTTCACCAAGGCTGCAAGTGCAAAGGTTTGCGAGTTCATACATTCAAAACTTGGACTCGTGGACCTTTCATCTCAGTGATCCCCTTTCCATGAAGTGTTCTACTCTTTCCTTGATATGTTTTTGTCCCACTGGGTTTTGCATATCAAGGTTTTAATGAGGGAATGCTTCATGGTCTTCCAAGCTTGACTTGTTCCACATGGTCAAGCTTGAGGGGGAGTGTTGAGATGAAGCAATAAGGAGCAGTAAGAATAAGGATGTGAAGGTTACATAGTGAGAGGCAACAAAGGAAACTGAGAAGCAGTGAGCAAGGAGTTCCATACAACCTAGATTGCCTTGCAAGAAAAGTAAGCTTGGTGGCGAGTTTATGGGATCACAAGAGACTAAGGAAACTCGCTAAGGCATTGGAAGAGGCTGATCACGTGAAGAGCTAAGGATTCAAGTGGTTCCAGCCGTTAGGTGCTGTCACTATCACACTGCCACTCCTGCTCCACACCAGTTGGACTCTTCCTCATTGTTTATTGTTGTTTCTCTGTCTCACTATTTTAGTAGTTTCCTGAGATATGTTATCAGCCTATATATGTAACCATGTGTGACAACTATCAATTAATGAAAATCACTTTCTCTCTTTGTCTCTCTTTAATCTCGTTTCTCTCTCTCTCTCTCTCTCTCTCTCTCTTTTGTTCATCAGTGTTCTTCACACACTTATCTCTCTTTGATTCTCATAATCTATCAATTCTAACAAGAACAAGGGTTTTTAGATAAAAGATTGGATATCTTATTGGACTACGAGACACACACACATATAGTGAGATCCTTGTACATGCACAAGGTCTCGGAAACAACAAGAGTCATTAAGGAACAGGCTCCTCTTTGACTTGTGTAACGAAATAAGAAAACATAGTCTAAAAATAACATAAGGTACTTATGTGGTTCGAGAGTATCATGCTAGGTGATTTGATTAGCAAAGACAAGGCCTCGTTAAAAACCTATCTTAGCAAAACCCAATGGGACAAAAAACTAAGACAGGAAAAGAGCACACTTCTCTTGCTAGCCTAGATGATACTCAGCTTGATGGTGAGATAGCTTGGATGGTGATAAGGGTGTCTTGAAGTATCAAGCTTCCTCCAAGACATTCATCTTGATTCAGAGACTTCCTAAGTAAACCTCCAATGGCTTCTTTGAGCTTCTTAACTCTAGCACGAGTCATTGGTCCTTCTGAAACTTCTAAGGCATCCTCTTGAGCTGGTTGATCCTTAGTCTCATCTTCTGCATCATCTATCTGGTCCATGATCACATCATAACCAGGAAGTTGAATAAATCTCACAGGAGTTGTGAGTAAGAAGATATCCCACTTTCTATCCAGATGATTCCAGATTAGCCTGTTCGGACATATGGCAATATCTTCATGATTCTTATCAAACCAGGATGAACCACGATCTAAGAAGCTTTATTTGGAACCACTAATCAGTGGAGAATAACCAGGAAGTTGAATAAGTCTCATAGGAGTTGTGATTAAGAAGATATCCCACTTTCTATCTAGATGATTCCAGATTAGCCTGTTCGGACATATGGCAATATCTTCATGATTCTTATCAAACCAGGATGAACCACGATCTAAGAAGCTTTATTTGGAACCACTAATCAGTGGAGAATAACCAGGAAGTTGAATAAATCTCATAGGAGTTGTGAGTAAGAAGATATCCCACTTTCTATCCAGATGATTCCAGATTAGCCTGTTCGGACATATGGCAATATCTTCATGATTCTTATCAAACCAGGATGAACCACGATCTAAGAAGCTTTATTTGGAACCACTAATCAGTGGAGAATAACCAGGAAGTTGAATAAATCTCATAAGTGTTGTGAGCAAGAAGATATTCCACCTTCTATCCAGATGATTCTAGATTTGCCTGTTCGGACATATGCCATTATCTTCATGATTCTTATCAAAACAAGGATGAACCACGATCTAAGAAGCTTTATTTGGAACCACTAATCAGTGGAGAATAACCAGGAAGTTGAATAAATCTCATAGCAGTTGTGAGTAAAAAGATATCCCACTTTCTATCCAGATGATTCCAGATTGGCATGTTCGGACATATGGCAATATCTTCATGATTCTTATCAAACCAGGATGAACCACGATCTAAGAAGCTTTATTTGGAACCACTAATCAGTGGAGAATAACCAGGAGGTTGAATAAATCTCATAGGAGTTGTGAGTAAGAAGATTTCCCACTTTCTATCCAGATGATTCCAGATTAGCCTGTTCAGACATATGGCAATATCTTCATGATTCTTATCAAACCAGGATGAACCACGATCTAAGAAGCTTTATTTGGAACCAGTAATCTGTGGAGAATAACCAGGAAGTTGAATAAATCTCATAGGAGTTGTGAGTAAGAAGATATCCCACTTTCTATCCAGATGATTCCCGATTAGCCTGTTCGGACATATGGTAATATCTTCATGATTCTTACCAAACCAGGATGAACCACGATCTAAGAAGCTTTATTTGGAACCACTAATCAGTGGAGAATAACCAGGAAGTTGAATAAATCTCATAAATGTTGTGAGCAAGAAGATATCCCACCTTCTATCCAGATGATTCTAGATTTGCCTGTTCGGACATATGCCATTATCTTCATGATTCTTATCAAACCAGGATGAACCACGATCTAAGAAGCTTTATTTGGAACCACTAATCAGTGGAGAATAACCAGGAAGTTGAATAAATCTCATAGGAGTTGTGAGTAAGAAGATATCCCACTTTCTATCCAGATGATTCCAGATTAGCCTGTTCGGACATATGGCAATATCTTCATGATTCTTATCAAACCAGGATGAACCACAATCTAAGTATTATTTTTAGTAATCTGAGAGTTTATGAAAGATTGAAAGAGATTAAGAGACTAAGAGACTCAAAGATTGGTGAAATAGATTTCTAGATGTAATAGTAACTTGAGACTTAAGAGAGAAAGAGACTCAAAACTTGCTTAGCTTTATTAATGAGGTGAGATTACATATATATAGGAAGGAGAATAAAGAGAGTAATCGACATTAGGTCTAGACTAAGCACTATTACAATCATGTGTAGTCAAAGGAAGAAGGGGAGCCTTGTTTGAAATGTATGGACCAGGAGCTTCACATGCTTGATACCTTCAGCATATTCTCCTTTACTTTCCAGCCACATCCAGGCTGTCAAAGCGCGCCTCTTCCTCCTTTCTCAACGGTCACTAGACCAGCCTATGCCAAACCTTCCTTGCCGAGTGGAGTCTCTCCAAGTAACACACTTTTACTCCTCTTTAGTTACCTCATAGCTCAGTAACTTTTAGTTACTGTGGTAACTAAAAGTCACTGTAATAGTAAACTTCCCAAACATAATCTCCTCTTCTCTATCTCATGAATATCATCACCTCATCTCAACACTCCCCCTCAAGCTTGACCATATGGAACAAGTCAAGCTTGGAAAGCCATGAGATCTTCCTCATTAAAAACCTCACTAGAGAAAACCCAATGGGATAAAACTCTAATGAGGGAAAAAGAGTGAAGACCTCATAGCTAAGGGGATCAGCTCCTTTTGCTCAAATCAATGAGTCCCAACCTGATATGGATGGACTCCATTGACTTCTGTCTCGCAGCCTTAGTGAACACATTAAAAGTTTTAGAGAATAAGATTGGTATTGAGAGAATAGAAGAGAAATGGAAAGAATCCGAGTAGAGAGAGTTTGTTTGTAAAGAGAGATTAGGTAACCATTGTTGCAAAGCTTAAGAGAAATGTGTTTCTTATTTCTTAAGTTCTCTGGTTGCGACTACAAGTGTTTAAATAGATGAAGAGATCGACTACTAGGGCTTCCTAATCACTATACAAAGCATGTGGAGTCAACAGGAATACATGGCTATGGTTGCATACACGCTTGGTCAAAGGAAGAGAGTGGCGCGCCTACTTTACAGCCTGGTCAAGTCTGGCTGAGCTGAGTAGATAAAAAACCTTATCTACAAACGGTCACTAACAGTAGCTCCTTGCTTGCTTCTTCCCTTAGTCCTTGCGTGATGTATAAACCTCTCTTGGTCACTATACACTTTGCCTTGTGATCCAAGTCTCTCAATAGTGTATAGTGATTCTTCAAATAGTGAATAGTGTCTCCACACTATTCACTATTATACTAAACCTCCCAAAGTCTCCCATAGCTTCATAAGTCTTCCCTTGAGCTTCTCTTCACTATCAACACTTCAGTTTAACACTCCCCCTCAAGCTTGACCATGTGGAACAAGTCAAGCTTGGAAAGCCATGAAACTCTCCTCATTAAAAACCTCACCAAGGAAAACCCAGTGGGACAAAACCTTGATGAGGGAAAAAGAGTGAGAGTTCCATAGCTAAGGGGATCATCTCCTGCTAGGAGAAAGATCAATGAGTCCTAGTCTGATATGTATGGACTCCATTGTCTTCTGCCTAGCTGCTTTGGTGAACACATCAGCCAACTGATCTTCACTCCTCGTGTAGCAAGGTAAGGTTACTCCGAGCACAATCATCTGCCTAACCTTGTGGCAGTCAACCTCTATGTGCTTGGTCCTCTCATGGAACACTGAGTTGGATGCAATGTGAATAGCTGCTTGGTTATCACAATGCATAGTCATTGGTGTAGCTTGATCTATCTCCAAGTGCTTCAGAATCCCTTTGATCCACACTAGCTCATTTGTAAGCTTCAGCATAGCTCTATACTCAGCTTCTGCACTAGAGCAAGAGACCACCTTCTGCTTCTTACTCTTCCAAGTAACCAAGTTCCCACCAATGAAAGTGCAATAGCCAGTAGTTGATCTTCTATCAACTCGGTCTCCTGCCCAATCAGCATCACTGTAGCCCACCACTTCAGTGCTTTTGTTGCAACCCATCCAAACACCAAGACCTTGAGTTCCATTCAGGTACATCAACAGCCTTTCCACCATACGCCAGTGATGCTCCTTTGGTGTTTGCATATGTTGACTCACCTGATTCACAGCAAAACAAATGTCAGGCCGTGTGATGGTTAAGTAAATCAACTTACCTACAAGCTTTCTATAAAGCTTTGGATCATGGAATGGCTTGCTATCTTCAATCTCCCCCTCACGTGGAACCTTGTACCCATCCTCCATGGGCATCTTAGCTACCTTGCCTCCATATGCACCTGCATCTTTCAAGAGATCAAGTGTATATTTCCTTTGAGAGATGAACAAGCCTTCCTTGGATCTACATAACTCAATTCCAAGGAAATATTTCATCTCTCCCAAGTCTTTAATCTCAAAAACAGATTTGAGAAAGTCCTTAGTTTCCTTGATACCTGCTTTATCAGAACCAGTAATGATAATATCATCCACATATACAAGGATTACAATGATACCTGATGGTGTAACCAAAGTGAAGAGGGTATGATCGAGTTCACACTTCCTGAAACCTCTTCCATTCAGTGTGGTGCTTAACTTATGGTACCAAGCTCTAGGTGATTGCTTGAGACCATAGATAGCCTTCTTCAATCTTAACACATTTCCTTTCTTCACTAAGTGTTCAAGACCAGGAGGTGGAAGCATATATACCTCATCTTCAAGCTCTCCTTGCAAGAAAGCATTCTTGACATCCATTTGCCACAACTCCCACTCTAGGTTCACAGCTAGAGATAGCACAACCCGGATTGTATGGAGCTTAGCAACAGGAGCAAATGTATCTATATAATCTTCTCCCCATGTCTGAGTGAACCCTCTTGCAACTAGTCTGGTCTTGCGCCTATCTATCTTGCCATTTGGAAGATACTTGATGGTGAAGATCCACTTACTAGTTACTGCCTTCTTTCCTTTAGGTAGTTCACTCTCATACCAAGTATCATTTTTAATCATAGCATCTGCCTCAGCATTGACTGAATCTCTCCATTCTTGTATTAGCATTGCTTCTTCATAGCTTCTTGGAACATAACTTTCATCCAAGCTTACTTGAAAGGCACAATGCTCTTCTGGAAACTCAGCAAACGAGCACACAGCTTGAGAGGGATGCTCCACAGCCTGGGCATTGTAGTACACTCTCGTGTTTACCCAGTTGGAAGCATCTCTCCTTTGCCGTGTGCTTCTCCTTAAGACAGGTACTTGTTGAACTTCTTGCACTGGTTCTGATTGTACCTCTTGAACTCCACTTGTTTCTTCTTGTTGAGTCTGATCCTCTTGCTCAGACTGTCTTTCATTTCCTTCTCTCATCTCAACTTGATCATGACCACTGCCTGAACTTTGATCTCCTTGACCTCCAGCTTCAGGTGTATTGCCTCCCTCATGATCAAGATGAGTGGGTTCTTCAGTTCCATTTGTAGGAGGTGTGTGTTGCCTCCCTTGATCCTGGGTCACTCCTATCCCAAGTCCTTCAAATATCATCCGTAGACTGGCTGCTCTATCAGATGGTCTAGCTAGTTCTTCTAGCTCATCCCAATTCTTGCCTTGATAATATCCTTTCTCCTCCATGAACTTAACATCTCTGGAAACCAGTACTCTTCTTGCATCCGGATCATAGCACTTGTATCCCTTTTGGGATGTAGAGTACCCAATAAACATTGCCTTAGAGCTCTTTGCTTCAAGCTTGTTCCTTGTTTCTCCTGGTACCAGTACATAACACACACAACCAAATACCCTCAAGTGATCTAGCACTGGTTTGGTCTTGTTAAGTACCTCAAAAGGTGCTTGATCCTTTAGTATCTTGGTTGGTGTTCTGTTGATCAAGTAGCAAGCTGCTAAGACAGCATCACTCCAATATCTCTTTGGTACACTCGTTTGAAACATAAGAGCTCGTGCAACTTCCATCAGATGTCGGTTCTTCCTCTCAGCCACACCATTCTGTTGTGGTGTGTAAGGGCAGCTAGTTTGATGCAAGATCCCATGTTTGGACAGATAGTCTTTAAAGGCATGACCTATGTACTCTCCACCATTACCAGACCTGAAAATCTTGATCTTGGCATTATATTGATTAGTCACATAGTCATGAAAATTCTTGAATGCATCTATCACCCTATTCTTTGTTTTAATGAGAGTTATCCAGGTGTATTTCGATTTCTCATCAATGAAGGTGACATAGTACTTGTATCCATCTCTGGATAAACAAGGAGATGTCCACACATCAGAGTGGATTAAATCAAAACAATTATCATAAACAGTGGTTGATCTTTGAAACACAGTTTTACAATGTTTTCCCAAAATACAAGCTTCACAATCATTGTTTTGAAAAACAACACCTGGTAACATCAAGCTTAAGGCTCTAAGGTGAGGATGACCTAGTCTAGCATGCCACAATGCATCATTATTAGAAGAAACCGAATTGAAAGAACAACAGGAACTAGAAATGGGTAAAGTGTCTTGAAGTAGATAAAGCTCTCCCTTGGTAACCCCTTGTCCAATGAGCTTTCTACTCTCAATATCCTGAAACATAACCTCATTAGGGGTGAAAATAACATTGCATTGAAGATCATTAGTGCATCTTTTCACAGATAAAAGATTAGAAGTGAACTCGGGCATGTAAAAGGCTTTAGAATCCCTATCAAACAACTTGAGTTTTCCAACTCCTTTGATAGGAATCCTAGCACCATTCGCAATCATAACATGCCCTTGAGCCGGTTCTAAATCTTTAATGAGCTTACAATCACTTATCATGTGATGAGATGCACCTGAATCAATAATCAAAGGCTTATTCATGTTTTGAGCAATATGAGTCCTAGGATGATCATTTCTAGTCCGCAAGCTTTCAATCACTTCTAGCAACTTATCAGAAACATTCAAGGCCTTTTCAGAACTACAAGCATGCTCAATCATGTCTAGCAACCTATCAGGAACACCAGATACAAGATGAGCATTATAAGAGTAACCAAGAGTGTTTCCGAGTGTGTTACCAGACTCCTTAAGAGCTTTGATGAGGGACTCGATGTCAGACCTCCTTATGGTTTCATTGTCTCCACTCTTACTACCCAATTGTTGTGATGCCATGGCTTTACCCTCGCTTTCACCCACCTTCACACTTGGACTAGCTCCGGATGAACCAGCTCCATTTGCTTCAGCAGAAAGGTTAGCTCTTGCATCTCCACCTTTTGTGAACTTCACCGGTTTGAGGTGTGGGTGTAAGACCCAGCACTGGCTCTTCCTATGGCCTGTCTTCTTGCAATGATCACAATCACCCGAGAACCTCTCACCATACTTTCTATCTCCACCTTTGTACATAGCCTTGTTAGCTTGCACTTCTTCAGCCTTGTGCGCCAAGGAAAGTTCCTTCTTCCCTCCAAAGAGACCAATAGATCCCTCTTCCTTCTGTAGCTGCGCGCACACTTCTTCCATGGATGGAAGTGTAGGAGACCTCAAGATGTGTGCTATCACATCCTTATATGCTGGATCCAAAGTCATCATCAGTCCAAACACCTGATCTTGTTCTCTTCTCTCCGCGAGTGTCTCTTGATCAGTAGTGTTGGGTCTCAAGCCCTCCAGCTCGTTCCAAAGAGCTCTGAACTTCCCTAAGTGTTTGGCAAACTCCTCACCATCTTGAACAAGAGCATTGATAGCTCCCTTCAACTCAAACACACGACTTAAGTTTGTTTTGTTACCATAAGTCTTTTGAAGCACCTCCCATAGATGCTTAGGAGTCTCGCAGTAGCTGTAGGCTTCAAGGAGATGCAGCTCAAGAGATCCCTGAAGCACGGATAGCACCATAAGATCATCTTTCACCCATCGCTTGTACTCAGCTAAAGCTTTCTCCTTTTCCTTCTCATCTTCATTTTCCTTGGCCACTGGCTTCGTTTGAGCTTCATCCGTGATGTGACTCCAAAGCCCTAGCCTCCCAATAGCTGTTTTCACCAGCCTAGACCACAGCAAGTAGTTGCTTCCTCCCTTGAGAGCAACCGGAACCGAGATCACCTTGTTGTTGTTGTAGTTATCCTCCATGTTTTTCTTCCCGCCAAGAACACTTTTGAATTTTTTACTTGAATCGAACTGAAGAACACAAACCCAGATCTCAATACCAAAGCCAACCTGGCTCTGATACCATAAAAGTTTTAGAGAATAAGATTGGTATTGAGAGAATAGAAGAGAAATGGAAAGAATCCGAGTAGAGAGAGTTTGTTTGTAAAGAGAGATTAGGTAACCATTGTTGCAAAGCTTAAGAGAAATGTGTTTCTTATTTCTTAAGTTCTCTGGTTGCGACTACAAGTGTTTAAATAGATGAAGAGATCGACTACTAGGGCTTCCTAATCACTATACAAAGCATGTGGAGTCAACAGGAATACATGGCTATGGTTGCATACACGCTTGGTCAAAGGAAGAGAGTGGCGCGCCTACTTTACAGCCTGGTCAAGTCTGGCTGAGCTGAGTAGATAAGAAACCTTATCTACAAACGGTCACTAACAGTAGCTCCTTGCTTGCTTCTTCCCTTAGTCCTTGCGTGATGTATAAACCTCTCTTGGTCACTATACACTTTGCCTTGTGATCCAAGTCTCTCAATAGTGTATAGTGATTCTTCAAATAGTGAATAGTGTCTCCACACTATTCACTATTATACTAAACCTCCCAAAGTCTCCCATAGCTTCATAAGTCTTCCCTTGAGCTTCTCTTCACTATCAACACTTCAGTTTAACACACATCAGCTAACTGATCTTCACTTCTTGTGTAGCATGGTAAGATCACTCCAAGTACAATCATCTGCCTGACCTTGTGGCAATCAACCTCAATGTGCTTGGTCCTCTCATGGAACACTGAGTTGGATGCAATGTGAATAGCTGCTTGGTTATCACAATGCATGGTCATTGGTGTAGCTTGATCAATCTCTAGGTGCTTCAGAATCCCCTTGATCCACACAAGCTCGTTAGTTAGCTTCAGCATGGCTCTATACTCAGCTTCTGCACTAGAACATGAGACCACCTTCTGCTTCTTACTCTTCCAAGTAACCAAGTTCCCACCAATGAAAGTACAATAGCCAGTGGTTGATCTTCTATCAGCTCTATCTCCTGCCCAATCAGCATCACAATAGCCCACCACCTCTGTACTTTTGTTGCAACCCATCCAAACTCCAAGACCTTGTGTACCATTCAGATACATCAATAGTCTTTCCACCATGCGCCAGTGATGCTCCTTTGGAGCTTGCATATGCTGGCTTACCTGATTCACAGCAAAACATATATCAGGCCGAGTGATTGTCAAGTAGATTAACTTACCAACAAGCTTTCTATAAAGCTTTGGATCATGGAAGAGCTTGCTATCTTCAATCTCCCCCTCACGTGGGACCTTGTACCCATCCTCCATAGGCATCTTAGCCACCTTGCCTCCATATGCACCTGCATCTTTCAAGAGATCAAGTGTATATTTCCTTTGAGAGATAAACAATCCTTCCTTGGCTCTACACAACTCAATACCAAGGAAGTACTTCATCTCTCCTAAGTCTTTAATGTCAAAAACAGATTTAAGAAACTCCTTAGTTGCCTTGATACCTGCTTTATCAGAACCAGTAATGATAATATCATCTACATACACAAGGATTACAATGATACCTGAGGGTGTAACCAATGTGAAGAGAGTATGATCAAGTTCTGACTTCCTGAAGCCTCTACCATTCAAGGTTGTGCTTAATTTGTGGTACCAAGCTCTAGGAGATTGCTTGAGGCCATAGATTGCTTTCTTTAGTCTCAAGATATTTCCCTTCTTCACTAGATGCTTAAGACCAGGTGGTGGCAACATATACACTTCATCCTCTAGTTCTCCTTGTAGAAAAGCATTCTTGACATCCATTTGCCAAAGATCCCACTCAAGGTTCACTGCCAATGATAAGACTACTCGGATGGTGTGAAGCTTGGCTACTGGTGCAAATGTATCAATGTAGTCTTCTCCATATGTTTGAGTGAACCCTCTTGCCACCAGTCTTGTCTTGCGCCTATCTATCTTCCCATTTGGAAGATACTTGATAGTAAAGATCCATCTACTAGACACAGCCCTCTTGCCTTTTGGTAAAGCACTCTCATACCATGTATCATTCTTGATCATGGCATCTGCTTCAGCATTGACTGAGTCTCTCCATTCTTGTATAAGCATTGCTTCTTCATAGCTTCTTGGAACATAACTCTCATCCAAGCTTACTTGAAAGGCACAATGCTCTTCTGGATATTGAGCAAAGGAGCACACAGCCTGAGAAGGATGCTCCACAGCCTGGGCATTGTAGTACACTCTCGTGTTTACCCAGTTAGAAGCATCCCTCTTGACCCTTGTACTCCTTCTCAAAGCTGTGGGTCAAACAACTTCCAACCTTGATCGTGTGGGGGAGAGAGTTCAAGTGGTCCAAGTGGAGATGAGAGCTCGGGTGGTTCTCATGACCAAGGTGTGGAAGCTAGTAATGGAACTGAAGAGAGTCAGCCAGTAACTAGGGAAGCTGGTGGTGAGGCATCTTGTGATACTGGCTCGGCTTGTTCTTGTTCTTGTACACTGTCTTGTACACTCTCACCAGATGCTTCACCACTCTCTTCCCTAGTTACTGGCTGACTCTCTTCAGTTCCATTACTAGCTTCCACACCTTGGTCATGAGAACCACCCGAGCTCTCATCTCCACTTGGACCACTTGAACTCTCTCCCCCCACATGATCAAGGTTGGAAGTTGTTTGACCCACTGCTTGATCTCTTGGTGGTGTTCTTGTTGTTGATTCTCGAGGCTGATCTTGGGACATGTGGATTCCAAGACCCTCTAAGATGTTTCTCAATGTAGAAGCTCTATCTGAGGTAAGATCCTTCAAATCTTCCTGATTCTGCTCCTCATAGTAACCCCTTTCTTCTATAAACTTCACTTCTCTTGATACTAACACCCTTCTTGTGTCAGGATCATAGCACTTGTAACCCTTTTGTGAGGATGAATATCCCACAAACATTGCCTTCATACTTCTAGCTTCTAGCTTGTTCCTCATTTCACTAGGCACCATCACATAGCACAAACATCCAAACACTCTCATATGCTCCAAGGTAGGTTTGTATTGGTTTAATACCTCAAAAGGAGCCTGCCCTTTCAAGACCAGTGTAGGAGTTCGGTTGATCAGATAGCATGCTGTAGTCACAGCATCACTCCAAAACCTCTTAGGTACTTTAGACTGAAGCATCAGTGTCCTTGCCACCTCCATGAGATGTCTATTCTTCCTTTCAGCTACACCATTCTGTTGTGGTGTATAGGGACAACTCGTTTGATGCAAGATTCCATGAGTGGATAGGTGTTGTTTGAATGCATTGCTAGTGTACTCTCCTCCATTATCAGACCTGAAAATCTTAATCTTGGCATGATATTGGTTAGTTACATAAGCTTGAAAATTTTTAAATGCATCAAGCACCCTATCTTTGGTTGGAATGAGTGTTAGCCAGGTGTATTTGGATTTTTCATCAATAAAAGAGACATAATACTTATGAGAATCTCTAGACAAGCAAGGAGCAGTCCAAACATCAGAATGAACAAGATCAAAACATTTCTCATAAACATTAGAAGAGTTTGGAAAGACAGTTTTACAATGCTTGCCCAAAATACAAGCTTCACAATCATTATTCTCAAAAGAAACACCTGGCAACATCAGTTTAAAAGCCTTATTATGAGGGTGTCCTAGTCTAGCATGCCACAATGCATTTTTACTCAAACCAGAAGCAGAAATAGTAGTAAATGAGCAGCTATAATTTGAAACAGGAGCAAGATCTTCAAGCAAATACAAGTCACCCTTGGTCACTCCTTTTCCAATCATCTTGCTGCTTTTAATATCCTGAAACTTCACATCATCAGGGCTAAAGATAACATTACATTGCAAATCAGTAGCACATCTCTTGACAGATAAAAGGTTTGAAGCAAAATCAGGCATATAAAGAGCTTGAGACTCTTTATCAAACAGCTTGAGACTTCTTATTCCTTTAATAGGAATCCTATCACCATTAGCAATCATCACATGACCAGAATGAGGGAGAATGTTCTTAATCAACTTATTGTCACTTATCATGTGATGAGATGCACCAGAATCAACTATCAATGGTTTTGATGCACAAGATTTAGCAATGAGAGCAAGGATGCTAGAAGGCTTGAAAGAATGAATATGATCAGTCCTAGCAAGACTAGCAATACTAGAAACAATGCTATCAATGCTACTCATTTCCACAGGATTATCTACCATCCTAGCACCAAAAGAATAACCAAAGTCATTACCAAAGTTACCATGATCCTTGAAGTGTTTTATGATGGCATCAAGGTCGGATTTCTTGATGTAATCATCACAAGGATTGCTGCGGATGGTAGGAGCACCAGAATAGGCTACCAGGGACTTGCCATCACCACCAGTATCTTGCATAGCCACTTCCTTACCCTTGCTAGTACCAGCTCCACTTGATCCTCCACTTGAGCTCTCGGACATATGAGCCCTTGCTTCTTTGTCCTTCATGAACTTAGCTGGCTTCAAGTGAGGATGAAGTATCCAGCAGCTACTCTTCTTATGCCCATGCTTCTTACAGTGATCACAATTGCCATTGAACTTCTCATACTTCCCTTGTACTGCCTTGTTAGCTTGGTAACCCTCTCCTGGTTCATCTTGACTTGCTTTGTTAGCAAGTGATATCTCTCCCTTCTTTCCAAATAGTCCAATAGACCCTTGCTCTTTTTGAATCCGGGAACACACTTCCTCAAGGTCTGGCAGATCATCTTCTCTTAGCAACTTCAGTATCAAACCATTGTATGCCGGGTTCAAAGTGAGAAGCAAACCAAAGACCTTGTCTTGCTCTCTTCTCTTGTTGAGCTCATCAGCATCTAGAGTACTTGGTCTCAACATTTCCAGCTCGGACCAGAGTGATCTGAACCTTCCCAAGTGTTTAGTGAACTCCATATCCTCTTGTACAAGCAGATTGATTGCTTGCTTAATCTCAAACACTCGGCTTAGGTTTGATGTGTTGCCATACACCTTCTTCAGGGTATCCCACAGCTCCTTGGCTGTTTCACAGTAGCTATATGCTTCCAGTATAGCTGGCTCAAGTGATGCATGGAGAACTGACATCACCAACATGTCTTCTTGTTCCCACTTCTCAAGCGCATCACTTGAGGTTTCTTCTCCCTCTTCTCCTTGAGTAAGAAGCTTTGGAGGATCTCCTGGTATGATATGCTTCCAGAGACCCTTGCATCCGACTGTGGTCCTCACCATCCGAGACCACACCAAGTAGTTGCTTCCCTTGAAGCAAACCGCAACCTTCATATTGTTGTATCCACCACCTTCCATCTTGAAAGTCGACACCTTTAGACTTCAACTAACACTTCCTGAGCTTGTAATCACCTGAAACAATACTCAACAATCCCAGACTTGTACTCACAACTCCACACACGAGAGAAATGAACAAGCTTTTAAGTTACCCGCAAGAACACAACACAAGAACACTAGTTTCTCTTTGGATCTTCACTAAGGAATCACCAAAGATCTCAAAGAACTTAGAGTCTATCCGTGAATCTGACTAAGAACACTAGCTTTTCCTTGGATCTTCACTAAGGAATCACCAAAGAAACTGAAAGTGCTTAACAAGTAACCGCAAGAACACACCAAGAACACAAACCTCTCTTTGGATCTTCACTAGGAATCACCAAAGAGTCTTCTCGAACTCAGATTGACTTCAACCTGGCTCTGATACCATATTATTTTTAGTAATCTGAGAGTTTATGAAAGATTGAAAGAGATTAAGAGACTAAGAGACTCAAAGATTGGTGAAATAGATTTCTAGATGTAATAGTAACTTGAGACTTAAGAGAGAAAGAGACTCAAAACTTGCTTAGCTTTATTAATGAGGTGAGATTACATATATATAGGAAGGAGAATAAAGAGAGTAATCGACATTAGGTCTAGACTAAGCACTATTACAATCATGTGTAGTCAAAGGAAGAAGGGGAGCCTTGTTTGAAATGTATGGACCAGGAGCTTCACATGCTTGATACCTTCAGCATATTCTCCTTTACTTTCCAGCCACATCCAGGCTGTCAAAGCGCGCCTCTTCCTCCTTTCTCAATGGTCACTAGACCAGCCTATGCCAAACCTTCCTTGCCGAGTGGAGTCTCTCCAAGTAACACACTTTTACTCCTCTTTAGTTACCTCATAGCTCAGTAACTTTTAGTTACTGTGGTAACTAAAAGTTACTGTAATAGTAAACTTCCCAAACATAATCTCCTCTTCTCTATCTCATGAATATCATCACCTCATCTCAACACTAAGAAGCTTTATTTGGAACCACTAATCAGTGGAGAATAACCAGGAAGTTGAATAAATCTCATAGGAGTTGTGAGTAAGAAGATATCCCACTTTCTATCCAGATGATTCCAGATTGGCCTGTTCGGACATATGGCAATATCTTCATGATTCTTATCAAACCAGGATGAACCACGATCTAAGAAGCTTTATTTGGAACCACTAATCAGTGGAGAATAACCAGGAAGTTGAATAAATCTCATAGGAGTTGTGAGTAAGAAGATATCCCACTTTCTATCGAGATGATTCCAGATTAGCCTGTTCGGACATATGTCAATAGCTTCATGATTCTTATCAAACCAGGATGAACCACGATCTAAGAAGCTTTATTTGGAACCACTAATCAGTGGAGAATAACCAGGAAGTTGAATAAGTCTCATAGGAGTTGTGATTAAGAAGATATCCCACTTTCTATCTAGATGATTCCAGATTAGCCTGTTCGGACATGTGGCAATATCTTCATGATTCTTATCAAACCAGGATGAACCTCGATCTAAGAAGCTTTATTTGGAACCACTAATCAGTGGAGAATAACCAGGAAGTTGAATAAATCTCATAGGAGTTGTGAGTAAGAAGATATCCCACTTTCTATCCAGATGATTCCAGATTAGCCTGTTCGGACATATGGCAATATCTTCATGATTCTTATCAAACCAGGATGAACCACGATCTAAGAAGCTTTTTTTTGGAACCAATAATCAGTGGAGAATAACCAGGAAGTTGAATAAATCTCATAGGAGTTGTGAGTAAGAAGATATCCCACTTTTGATCCAGATGATTCCAGATTAGCCTGTTCGGACATATGTCAATATCTTCATGATTCTTATCAAACCAGGTTGAACCAATATATAAGAATTTTGATTGGGAACCACTAATCAGTGGAGAATAACCAGGAAGTTAAATAAATCTCACAGGAGTTGTGAGTAAGAAGATATCCCACTTTATATCCAGATGATTCCAGATTAGCCTGTTCGGACATATGGCAATATCTTCATGATTCTTATCAAACCAGGATGAACCCCGATCTAAGAAGCTAATGAAACCCTTACTGGTTTGAATCCCTTTTGATGATCTTTGAGGATGATTTGGTTTGTGGTTTCGTTTGGGAATGATAGATCACTGGTTTCTTTGGACTGATTGGATAGATGGGTGATGGTTTGTGGAAGAAGGTAGAGATGGATGATGATACTTCAGTGTGAGATCGATGGGAAGATCAAACACTTGTTCGAATTGCCTCAGATCGAGCAGGTCACCGCTCAGACGTGATCTAGAAACATGTTGCAAAGGGTTTGACTCCTAAGCAGACAATGTTCAGTGATGAACAAAGGATTCACAAGTTTGAAAGAGTTTTTAACAAAAAAGGTGAATGATTTTATTCTTGGCAACTTAGGCCTTTTTATAAGTTTACAGATTGTAGAAAACAAGAATGATTGTGCAGAAAAATAAGAAACATAGAAAATAGAAACAAAGACTTGTGTAAAAACTAGGCAAGACTTGACTTTTGACCAGAAATGAATTCTTCTTTGAATCTCTCTTTCCCATGCACGACCAGGACTTCTTTCTTTGATATTTCTTGATGAGAAAGGCTTGAAATGGACTGAGGAATGTGTTGGTCGAATTTGGCAAGAATCAGACCCATATTGATCATTTTATGAACTTTTCCTTGGGCTGAAAAAGACCTATTTCGCCCAGCAGCTAAACCAGCTCCATCTTCAGTGTTACTTAGCTCACCCAGCTCCAAATAAGTGTCACTCAGCTCACCCAGCTCCAAGGTAGTGTCACTTAGCTCATTCAGCTCATCTACTTTCATTCCAGCTGGTTTCAGCACAAACACACTCTCTTTAGCTGGTTTCAGCTCAAACACACTCTCTTCAGCTTGTCCCAGCTCAAACGCACTCTCTTCAGCTTGTCCCAGCTCATCCTTAGTCTCCTCAAATGGTTTCTGCTCGTCCAAGGTGGCATAGCTGATCAGGGTTGCATCATCCCCTCCTCCTTTAAAAGGATTTGTCCTCAAATCTGTATCTCCTACATCAAAAGGAAATAAGTAAGAAGCAAGACAAATGATCAAGAGAATAAGGAAGAAAGCAATATCAAAGTAAGGTTTTGAACAGAAACTTCCTTGGAGTTTTGGAGCTATTTTCCTCAAGTACTTCCTTTTCAAAATCTCTGGTTGATAAGCATGATGTTTTCTGCTCTCGTTCCTGACACTCCTTTGAAACTGAACCTGTTTATTCTGGACACCAAAAACAGAAGCTAGATATCCAGAAAAATTAGTGCAAGACATGTTCTTAATCTGATCAATAACAAAGAGATTATTTCTGAGAACATGTTGCACTTGTTTCAGACTTCCAAAATGCACATCAAAGTAAGTATTGCAGACAAGAATGGTATCAAGGCATGAAGTACCATATATCAACTCCAAAACGTGCTTCACATGATAAGAATCAAAACATAAAAGTTTAAGTTCAAGATCAGATTCAGAATCAGTTAGCACATGTCTCACAGGTTTTGATTTACTTTCAAAGAATGTGTTGTAAACTAATATATCACCACAGCTCAAGACAACATCATTCTGCAAGTATGATCTCAAAACAAACCAAGATTTATCTGTTTCAGAACAAGAATGGACAGGTTTCAAAGCAAAATCACAAATAAAATCGGTTTCAGCTCTAAGTGATTTTTGTTTCTGCAATTTCCTATTCATAAACTCTTTCCAGGCACGTGTGGAAGAGAACAAATCATCAGTGATCAGTTTATGTCTAGAAAAACTCAGCTCAAAGCCATTATCCTTAAAACAAGCAAAAGAATCACAAGGTTTTCTGAAAAAGAAATCAGATTGCTGCAAAACAAGTTCAATTCTGTTTTCAGGGTGATCAAGGCTTTTCTTATGCTCCATAAACTGATCAATACTCAAAATAATACCAGGATTGAGTTCACTAACAGTCTGAAAACGTTTTTGATCAAGGAATTTATCTGGTTCAAACACTTTAAAAGATTTCATCATGTTTTCAAAAACAGAATTTGAAACACAGAATTCTTTCACATTTTCCAGACCAAATCGTTTCACATCATCAGAACTAACCCTAACAAACATGTCAGGCACAGAGTTGATGACACTAACTTCCTTACAGTGCTCTTGCAGGTGAGGAGACAATGGCGCAGGAGTGATTTCTGTTTCCAAGCTTAACTGCTGCTCCAACACTTCACTTTGTTCCACAATCAATTGTTCTGCTTCTGGTGAGTGTTCTTCTAAGACCTGAGACACTGATACAATACTACTCGGTTGCACCGGTTCAAAATAGGTTAGTTCATCACAAGAACTACTGACAACAAGTTCAGATTGAGGAAAGACAAGAGAAATGTCATTTTCAGTCTCAGTTTCTTTTATTACCTCAGATTTTTTTGTTTCCATCGTTTGGATGAGCTGCTCCTGCTTGCTGCAACTCATTGGATCAGAAACCCTTGAGGAAGGCCGTGTGCTCTGTCTTTTGTCCTTCTCCAATTTCTTGAATATCTCGTTACACATTTCAGCAATGTTTTCTGGACTACTCCACTCCTTAGGAGCTCTACGCCACACCTTCTGACCATCATGGCTATGGACAGGTTTTGTTTCTTCTCTGGACAGTGTAGATTGTCCCCTGCTCCTCCTGATAGGCGTGTCCAGTAGCTTCTCTGGTCGTGATCTTTCTTGATCATGATATGTGCTTCTCCTTTTGGTCTTAGCATCCTTCTGAACCTGAGAAACATTACCAAAAAGATTATCAGTAGCAAAGGAAGCTCTTTCAAATCTCTTATCCATTTCTTTCATCAGTGTAGCCATCATGGCCTCCATTTGGATTTTATCAAACTCATAAGTTTGTTTCCTTTTTTTTCTACTGACATCTCCAGCCATGGTTTCCTGTTACAACTCAACAAGAAAAGTTAGTACACAAATAGATAGCCGAAGCCTCACAAGTGTTTCTCTCAAGTGTTTCTCTCAAGTTTGTGGTGAAATTTCTTTGTGAATCCAGTAGTACAGCAAACAACAAGATCAAGCTTTCAAAGAACAAATCCCCCACCCCAAAAGAGAAGAATAGATAGACAGTATTAAGAAATTTAGGTCGCAAGGGGCTTTACCACCAGAGACTGGATTTCTCTTCAGTCTGGCTGGATTTCTCTTCAGCCTTAGATACTTTGATCATTCTATTTTTTTTTTTTAACTGGTCGGCCCCCTCGCACTTTTTAGATAGACAGAGAAGAATACAGAGAGTTTGATTGAATCACAAAGGTTCCCAAAAGAGAAGAAAGAAATCGAGAACAAACCCTAATCAGAAGCCCTCAAATCTGCTCTGATACCACTTAATGAAACCCTTACTGGTTTGAATCCCTTTTGATGATCTTTGAGGGTGATTTGGTTTGTGGTTTCGTTTGGGAATGATAGATCACTGGTTTCTTTGGACTGATTGGATAGATGGGTGATGGTTTGTGGAAGAAGGTAGAGATGGATGATGATACTTCAGTGTGAGATCGATGGGAAGATCAAACACTTGTTCGAATTGCCTCAGATCGAGCAGGTCACCGCTCAGACGTGATCTAGAAACAGGTTGCAAAGGGTTTGACTCCTAAGCAGACAATGTTTAGTGATGAACAAAGGATTCACAAGTTTGAAAGAGTTTTTAACAAAAAAGGTGAATGATTTTATTCTTGGCAACTTAGGCCTTTTTATAAGTTTACAGATTGTAGAAAACAAGAATGATTGTGCAGAAAAATAAGAAACATAGAAAATAGAAACAAAGACTTGTGTAAAAACTAGGCAAGACTTGACTTTTGACCAGAAATGAATTCTTCTTTGAATCTCTCTTTCCCATGCACGACCAGGACTTCTTTCTTTGATATTTCTTGATGAGAAAGGCTTGAAATGGACTGAGGAATGTGTTGGTCGAATTTGGCAAGAATCAGACCCATATTGATCATTTTATGAACTTTTCCTTGGGCTGAAAAAGACCTATTTCGCCCAGCAGCTAAACCAGCTCCATCTTCAGTGTTACTTAGCTCACCCAGCTCCAAATAAGTGTCACTCAGCTCACCCAGCTCCAAGGTAGTGTCACTTAGCTCATTCAGCTCATCTACTTTCATTCCAGCTGGTTTCAGCACAAACACACTCTCTTTAGCTGGTTTCAGCTCAAACACACTCTCTTCATCTTGTCCCAGCTCAAACGCACTCTCTTCAGCTTGTCCCAGCTCATCCTTAGTCTCCTCAAATGGTTTCTGCTCGTCCAAGGTGGCATAGCTGATCAGGGTTGCATCAGAAGCTTTATTTGGAACCACTAATCAGTGGAGAATAACCAGGAAGTTGAATAAATCTCATAGGAGTTTTGAGTAAGAAGATATCCCACTTTCTATCCAGATGATTCCAGATTAGCCTGTTCGGACATATGGCAATATCTTCATGATTCTTATCAAACCAGGATGAACCACGATCTAAGAAGCTTTATTTGGAACCACTAATCAGTGGAGAATAACCAGGAAGTTGAATAAATCTCATAGGAGTTGTGAGTAAGAAGATATCCCACTTTCTATCCAGATGATTCCTGATTGGCCTGTTCGGACATATGGCAATATCTTCATGATTCTTATTAAACCAGGATGAACCACGATCTAAGAAGCTTTATTTGGAACCACTAATCAGTGGAGAATAACCAGGAAGTTGAATAAATCTCATAGGAGTTGTGAGTAAGAAGATATCCCACTTTCTATCCAGATGATTCCAGATTAGCCTGTTCGGACATATGGCAATATCTTCATGATTCTTATCAAACCAGGATGTGTTGACATGAAGCAAATAATAAGGTATAAGGTTAAGCATGAAGCAATGAGAGAATGCTAGTAAGAAAGCAAGACAAGACACGCACAAGATGATCAAAGGTTTAGTATGGTCCATGAGTGTCTTGCAAGTCAAGTAAATGTCTAAGTCTTGTTATGAGGAGATTTAAATATCCAAGAATGAAGGAGAATGTCGACAAAGAGGATATGAACGTTGAGGAGAAGAGTCACGAGACTGGTTAAGACAATTGCACCGTTAGGTGCTGTCACTTTCACCCGGCTGTGCGCACCTGATCAGATCAAGACATCTCTCTTCTTTGTTTATTTGTTTCTGTACTATCTCCTAATTGTTTATTACTTCTCTCATGCACTTGCGAGATCTCTCTTTGCCTTTATAAGGTTGTAACATGTTACCATTTGAAGTTAAGGAAATATATTCCTCTTTACTCTTTGACACTCACTCTCTCTCTCTCACTCTCTCTCGCGAGTTCATCAATCCTCATAACATTCTCTTTAATTCTCACTACTTCTCTTACTAATTCATACAAATCATCATGGTATCAGAGCATCAAAGCTCTTGAAACCTACTTCTTTTACTTCCGCAATTACTCTGATTTTGCTGTTCTTGTTTCAAATCCATATTTCAACTTTCTCTCTCCTGTTCTTGGCGATTTGGAAGCAAGATGGATGAAAACAACAACAACCACAAGCATCTCAACATTCCTGTGACCTTGAAAGGGATTAACTATCTCTTCTGGGCCAGGATGGTGAAGAGAGCCCTTGGAGGCAAAGGACTATGGAAGTATGCCACAACTGAAGCGCCTTCCAAGCCTACTGACCAAGGAGAAAAAGGGAAAGAGAAGGAGGAGAAGGAAGAAGCTGATGAAGATAAATGGGGCCAAGAAGACCTCATGGTGCTCTCAGCTCTCCTTAGCTCCCTTGAACCCTCAATCATGGAGTCTTACTCCTACTGTGAGACCACCAAGCAGCTATGGGACACACTGTACAAGGTGTATGGGAATGTTTCCAACCTGACAAGGGTCTTTGAAGTGAAGAAAGCTCTCAACAGTCTCAACCAAGGAGACATGGAGTTTCAACCCCACTTTGGCAAGTTCAGGTCCCTATGGGCTGAGCTGGAGCTACTGAGACCTCATACCATGGATCCTGACATCCTCCTAGCAAGGCGTGAAGAAGATAAGGTCTTTGGGATGTTGCTCACACTCAACACTTCCTATGGAGCTCTTATCAAACACATCTTGAGGGCAGACAAACTCCCTGATCTGGATGATGTTTGTGCTCAAATCCAGAAGGAAGAAGGCTCAGTGAGCTTATTTGGAAACAAAGGAGACCTGAACATGGCGCATCAAGCTGAAGAGGTGGTAGCTAACAAAGCAACCTACAAGCAAGAGGACAGGAGATCCTTGATCTGTGACCACTGCAAGAAGAAGGGTCATCTTAAAGACAAGTGCTGGATCCTGCACCCTCACCTAAAGCCAAACAAGTTCAAGGAACCAAGGTCACAGTACCAGGATGCAAGAGCTAACTTCTCAGCTGATGGTGTTGAGCCAGCGACTCCAAACCAAGGTGGTGGAAGCGCCATGGCATCTACCTCAGTGTACAACACACCAAGGCCTAACCTGGATGAGCTCCTCAAGAAGTCTGACTTGGATGCCCTCATCAAGGCCCTAAAAGAATCTGGTATCTCTAGAACTCTTGGAATTTCTCTCAATGCTTCTCACACTGCTGGTGATGTTTTAAACTTGTTAAAATCGGCTAAACCATTGATAATTGACTCTGGTGCTTCACATCATATGATTAGTGATTTAAACCTGATTAAAAACATAGTTCCAGCCTTAGGAAATGTGATGATAGCTAATGGTGATAAAATCCCAATCAAAGGGGTTGGCGATCTTAAGCTATTTGATAAAGAATCAAAAGCCTTTTATATGCCAACCTTTGCTTCAAACTTGTTATCTGTTAAGAGAGTCACAAATGATTTAAATTGTCATGTTACTTTCACTCCTAACAGTGTGTATTTTCAGGATATTGATTCAAGTAAGTTGCTTGGAAAAGGTGTCACAAAAGGAGATTTATACTTGCTTGAGGACACAAGACCAGCATCTGATTTATCTGTTGCATTTGTTTCTGTTTCTGATTTCCCTAAAGATGTAATGTGGCATGCTAGATTAGGACATCCTCATTCTCATGCCTTAAACATCCTGTTGCCTAGTGTTAATTTTCAAAATGATTGTGAAGCTTGTATTCTAGGAAAACATTGTAGAAATGTGTTTCCTAAATCCAAGACTATCTATGATAATTGTTTTGACTTGATTCATTCGGATGTGTGGACTGCCCCTTGTGCATCTAGAGAACACCATAAGTATTTCGTGACATTCATAGATGAAAAGTCTAAGTACACTTGGATAACTCTGTTGCAATCTAAAGATAGGGTGCTAGAAGCTTTTAAAAATTTTCAAAACTATATCACTAACCATTTCAATGTCAAGATTAAAATTCTTAGATCAGATAATGGTGGTGAATACACTAGCACAGCTTTCAAACAACACTTAGCCGCGCATGGAATCATACACCAAACTAGCTGTCCCTATACTCCACAACAAAATGGCGTGGCTGAAAGGAAGAATAGGCATCTGATGGAGGTGGCCCGGAGCATTATGTTTCATGCAAATGTTCCTAAGAGGTTTTGGGGTGATGCAGTTGTCACTGCCACTTACCTTATCAACCGCACTCCCACTAGAGTCCTCCTTGATTCCACACCATATGAGGTACTGAACAAAACTAAACCTTCCATAGATCATTTGAGGGTTTTTGGGTGTGTTTGTTTTGTATTTGTACCAGGAGAACTAAGGAACAAGTTAGAGCCTAAAAGCACTAAGGCTATGTTTATTGGCTACTCTACACATCAGAAGGGATACAAGTGTTATGTTCCAGAGACAAGAAGGGTCCTAGTGTCAAAGGATGTTAAGTTCCTGGAATCAAAAGGCTATTATGCTGAGAGGAGTTGGGAAGAGCTTGAGAATCTTTCTCAATCTGCCTCGGACAGAGCAAGTAACCTTAGAGTGGTGATGGAGAGGCTTGGCATCAGTTTATCTAGATCACCAGCCCCGGTCAGTGAGGTTCCAACACAAGCTACTGAAGAAGCAGCTACAGATGTTGAGATCACTCATCTTGATCCTGAAGGGGGTGATAGTACTGAGCAACAACCAATGCAACCTCAAGAAACCTCAGTATCTCATGATCAAGATGAGATGATAGCACCAACCGGAGTCACTGAAGCTGAAGCAGAACCTGAACAGATACAACCTAGAAGAAGTACAAGGATCAGGAAACCAGCTTCAGATTGGACCAAGACAAGAGTGTACTTCAATGCAGAAGCAGTGGCACACCCCATTAGTGCAGTATGCTCTCTAGCTCACTACCCAGCAGAGCATCAAGCCTTCATCACTGAATTGGATCAGGAATGGATTCCAAAGACATATGAGGAAGCAATGCAAGATGAGGAGTGGGGAGCATCGGTTGGAGATGAGATGGGAGCTATGGAAAAGAATGGAACATTCTTTGAAAGTGAGCTTCCCAAAGGGAAGAAAGCAGTGACAAGCCGGCTAATCTTCACAATCAAGTATGGAGCCAATGGAAAGCCAGAAAGAAAGAAGACCAGACTGGTGGCGAGAGGGTACACACAAGTCTATGGTGAAGACTACTTGGATACATTTGCACCAGTAGCAAAACTACATACCATAAGGATCCTTCTATCACTTGCAGTCAACTTAGAGTGGGACTTGTGGCAAATGGATGTGAAGAATGCCTTTCTTCAAGGAGAGCTAGAAGATGAAGTGTACATGAGACCTCCTCCTGGTCTTGAAGAGATGGTGAAACCAGGGAATGTGCTTAGGCTAAGGAAGGCCATCTACGGATTGAAACAATCCCCAAGAGCATGGTACCATAAGCTAAGCACAACACTGAATGGAAGAGGCTTTGTGAAATCTCAAGCAGATCATTCTCTTTTCACTCTCACCAGCAAGGAAGGTATCATAGTCATACTGGTATATGTTGATGATATAATCATCACTGGTAGCAACAAGGAAGGTATCATCTCAACTAAATCTTTCCTTAAAAATGTCTTTGATATTAAGGATTTGGGAGAGTTAAAGTACTTCCTTGGGATTGAAATATGCCGATCTAAAGAGGGGCTTTTCTTATCTCAAAGGAAGTACACACTTGACATTTTAAATGAGGCAGGAAACCTTGGAAGTAGGAAGGCTAAAACACCATTAGAAGAAGACTACAAGGTACTGCGAGAGGGGGAGTATGAAGCTACTCTATTTCAAGATGTCAAGAAGTATAGAAGAATGGTTGGAAAGCTCATCTATCTGACAATCACCAGACCAGACTTATGCTTTGCAGTAAACCAAGTAAGCCAACACATGGGAGCTCCTAAGGTGCATCACTGGAACATGGTGGAAAGAATCCTAAGGTATCTAAGGGAAGCACCAGGACAGGGAGTTTGGATGGCATGTAACAAGAGCACTGAGGTTGTGGGTTACTGTGATGCGGATTGGGCTGGAGATAGGGTTGATAGAAGATCAACCACAGGCTACTGTACCTTCATTGGAGGGAACTTGGTTACATGGAAAAGCAAGAAGCAGAAGGTGGTGTCCTGCTCAAGTGCTGAGGCAGAGTACAGATCAATGAGGAGACTTACAAGTGAGCTCATATGGATCAAAGGACTGCTAAAGGATTTGGGTATTGAGATCAACACGCCAATGATCATGCATTGTGATAATCAAGCAGCAATACACATTGCCTCCAACTCAGTCTTCCATGAAAGAACCAAGCATATAGAAGTGGATTGTCACAAGGTGAGACAAGCAGTAGAGCAGCGAGTGATCCTTCCATGCTACACAAGAAGTGAGGATCAACTTGCTGACATCTTCACCAAGGCAGCCAGCAGCAAGGTTTGTGAGTTCATCCATCCAAAACTTGGACTCATAGACCTCACATGTCAATGATCCCCTGACGTGAAGCATTCTACTCTTTTACTTGCAAGGTTTTGTCCCAATGGGTTTTCCTTGCAAGGTTTTAATGAGGGAATGCTTCATGACCTTCCAAGCTTGACTTGTTCCATATGGTCAAGCTTGAGGGGGAGTGTTGACATGAAGCAAATAATAAGGTATAAGGTTAAGCATGAAGCAATGAGAGAATGCTAGTAAGAAAGCAAGACAAGACACGCACAAGATGATCAAAGGTTTAGTATGGTCCATGAGTGTCTTGCAAGTCAAGTAAATGTCTAAGTCTTGTTATGAGGAGATTTAAATATCCAAGAATGAAGGAGAATGTCGACAAAGAGGATATGAACGTTGAGGAGAAGAGTCACGAGACTGGTTAAGACAATTGCACCGTTAGGTGCTGTCACTTTCACCCGGCTGTGCGCACCTGATCAGATCAAGACATCTCTCTTCTTTGTTTATTTGTTTCTGTACTATCTCCTAATTGTTTATTACTTCTCTCATGCACTTGCGAGATCTCTCTTTGCCTTTATAAGGTTGTAACATGTTACCTGAAGTTAAGGAAATATATTCCCTTTACTCTTTCACTCACTCTCTCTCTCACTCTCTTTGCCATCCTCTAACAACTTTATTTAACTCACTAATCATCAAATCAAGGAAAATAAATCTCATAGGAGTTGTGAGTAAGAAGATATCCCACTTTCTATCCAGATGATTCCAGATTAGCCTGTTCGGACATATGGCAATATCTTCATGATTCTTATCAAACCAGGATGAACCACGATCTAAGAAGCTTTATTTGGAACCACTAATCAGTGGAGAATAACCAGGAAGTTGAATAAATCTCATAGGAGTTGTGAGTAAGAAGATATCCCACTTTCTATCCAGATGATTCCAGATTAGCCTGTTCGGACATATGGCAATATCTTCATGATTCTTATCAAACCAGGATGAACCACGATCTAAGAAGCTTTATTTGGAACCACTAATCAGTGGAGAATAACCAGGAAGTTGAATAAATCTCATAGGAGTTGTGAGTAAGAAGATATCCCACTTTCTATCCAGATGATTCCAGATTAGCCTGTTCGGACATATGGCAATATCTTCATGATTCTTATCAAACCAGGATGAACCACGATCTAAGAAGCTTTATTTGGAACCACTAATCAGTGGAGAATAACCAGGAAGTTGAATAAATCTCATAGGAGTTGTGAGTAAGAAGATATCCCACTTTCTATCCAGATGATTCCAGATTAGCCTGTTCGGACATATGGCAATATCTTCATGATTCTTATCAAACCAGGATGAACCACGATCTAAGAAGCTTTATTTGGAACCACTAATCAGTGGAGAATAACCAGGAAGTTGAATAAATCTCATAGGAGTTGTGAGTAAGAAGATATCCCACTTTCTATCCAGATGATTCCAGATTAGCCTGTTCGGACATATGGCAATATCTTCATGATTCTTATCAAACCAGGATGAACCACGATCTAAGAAGCTTTATTTGGAACCACTAATCAGTGGAGAATAACCAGGAAGTTGAATAAATCTCATAGGAGTTGTGAGTAAGAAGATATCCCACTTTCTATCCAGATGATTCCAGATTAGCCTGTTCGGACATATGGCAATATCTTCATGATTCTTATCAAACCAGGATGAACCACGATCTAAGAAGCTTTATTTGGAACCACTAATCAGTGGAGAATAACCAGGAAGTTGAATAAATCTCATAGGAGTTGTGAGTAAGAAGATATCCCACTTTCTATCCAGATGATTCCAGATTAGCCTGTTCGGACATATGGCAATATCTTCATGATTCTTATCAAACCAGGATGAACCACGATCTAAGAAGCTTTATTTGGAACCACTAATCAGTGGAGAATAACCAGGAAGTTGAATAAATCTCATAGGAGTTGTGAGTAAGAAGATATCCCACTTTCTATCCAGATGATTCCAGATTAGCCTGTTCGGACATATGGCAATATCTTCATGATTCTTATCAAACCAGGATGAACCACGATCTAAGAAGCTTTATTTGGAACCACTAATCAGTGGAGAATAACCAGGAAGTTGAATAAATCTCATAGGAGTTGTGAGTAAGAAGATATCCCACTTTCTATCCAGATGATTCCAGATTAGCCTGTTCGGACATATGGCAATATCTTCATGATTCTTATCAAACCAGGATGAACCACGATCTAAGAAGCTTTATTTGGAACCACTAATCAGTGGAGAATAACCAGGAAGTTGAATAAATCTCATAGGAGTTGTGAGTAAGAAGATATCCCACTTTCTATCCAGATGATTCCAGATTAGCCTGTTCGGACATATGGCAATATCTTCATGATTCTTATCAAACCAGGATGAACCACGATCTAAGAAGCTTTATTTGGAACCACTAATCAGTGGAGAATAACCAGGAAGTTGAATAAATCTCATAGGAGTTGTGAGTAAGAAGATATCCCACTTTCTATCCAGATGATTCCAGATTAGCCTGTTCGGACATATGGCAATATCTTCATGATTCTTATCAAACCAGGATGAACCACGATCTAAGAAGCTTTATTTGGAACCACTAATCAGTGGAGAATAACCAGGAAGTTGAATAAATCTCATAGGAGTTGTGAGTAAGAAGATATCCCACTTTCTATCCAGATGATTCCAGATTAGCCTGTTCGGACATATGGCAATATCTTCATGATTCTTATCAAACCAGGATGAACCACGATCTAAGAAGCTTTATTTGGAACCACTAATCAGTGGAGAATAACCAGGAAGTTGAATAAATCTCATAGGAGTTGTGAGTAAGAAGATATCCCACTTTCTATCCAGATGATTCCAGATTAGCCTGTTCGGACATATGGCAATATCTTCATGATTCTTATCAAACCAGGATGAACCACGATCTAAGAAGCTTTATTTGGAACCACTAATCAGTGGAGAATAACCAGGAAGTTGAATAAATCTCATAGGAGTTGTGAGTAAGAAGATATCCCACTTTCTATCCAGATGATTCCAGATTAGCCTGTTCGGACATATGGCAATATCTTCATGATTCTTATCAAACCAGGATGAACCACGATCTAAGAAGCTTTATTTGGAACCACTAATCAGTGGAGAATAACCAGGAAGTTGAATAAATCTCATAGGAGTTGTGAGTAAGAAGATATCCCACTTTCTATCCAGATGATTCCAGATTAGCCTGTTCGGACATATGGCAATATCTTCATGATTCTTATCAAACCAGGATGAACCACGATCTAAGAAGCTTTATTTGGAACCACTAATCAGTGGAGAATAACCAGGAAGTTGAATAAATCTCATAGGAGTTGTGAGTAAGAAGATATCCCACTTTCTATCCAGATGATTCCAGATTAGCCTGTTCGGACATATGGCAATATCTTCATGATTCTTATCAAACCAGGATGAACCACGATCTAAGAAGCTTTATTTGGAACCACTAATCAGTGGAGAATAACCAGGAAGTTGAATAAATCTCATAGGAGTTGTGAGTAAGAAGATATCCCACTTTCTATCCAGATGATTCCAGATTAGCCTGTTCGGACATATGGCAATATCTTCATGATTCTTATCAAACCAGGATGAACCACGATCTAAGAAGCTTTATTTGGAACCACTAATCAGTGGAGAATAACCAGGAAGTTGAATAAATCTCATAGGAGTTGTGAGTAAGAAGATATCCCACTTTCTATCCAGATGATTCCAGATTAGCCTGTTCGGACATATGGCAATATCTTCATGATTCTTATCAAACCAGGATGAACCACGATCTAAGAAGCTTTATTTGGAACCACTAATCAGTGGAGAATAACCAGGAAGTTGAATAAATCTCATAGGAGTTGTGAGTAAGAAGATATCCCACTTTCTATCCAGATGATTCCAGATTAGCCTGTTCGGACATATGGCAATATCTTCATGATTCTTATCAAACCAGGATGAACCACGATCTAAGAAGCTTTATTTGGAACCACTAATCAGTGGAGAATAACCAGGAAGTTGAATAAATCTCATAGGAGTTGTGAGTAAGAAGATATCCCACTTTCTATCCAGATGATTCCAGATTAGCCTGTTCGGACATATGGCAATATCTTCATGATTCTTATCAAACCAGGATGAACCACGATCTAAGAAGCTTTATTTGGAACCACTAATCAGTGGAGAATAACCAGGAAGTTGAATAAATCTCATAGGAGTTGTGAGTAAGAAGATATCCCACTTTCTATCCAGATGATTCCAGATTAGCCTGTTCGGACATATGGCAATATCTTCATGATTCTTATCAAACCAGGATGAACCACGATCTAAGAAGCTTTATTTGGAACCACTAATCAGTGGAGAATAACCAGGAAGTTGAATAAATCTCATAGGAGTTGTGAGTAAGAAGATATCCCACTTTCTATCCAGATGATTCCAGATTAGCCTGTTCGGACATATGGCAATATCTTCATGATTCTTATCAAACCAGGATGAACCACGATCTAAGAAGCTTTATTTGGAACCACTAATCAGTGGAGAATAACCAGGAAGTTGAATAAATCTCATAGGAGTTGTGAGTAAGAAGATATCCCACTTTCTATCCAGATGATTCCAGATTAGCCTGTTCGGACATATGGCAATATCTTCATGATTCTTATCAAACCAGGATGAACCACGATCTAAGAAGCTTTATTTGGAACCACTAATCAGTGGAGAATAACCAGGAAGTTGAATAAATCTCATAGGAGTTGTGAGTAAGAAGATATCCCACTTTCTATCCAGATGATTCCAGATTAGCCTGTTCGGACATATGGCAATATCTTCATGATTCTTATCAAACCAGGATGAACCACGATCTAAGAAGCTTTATTTGGAACCACTAATCAGTGGAGAATAACCAGGAAGTTGAATAAATCTCATAGGAGTTGTGAGTAAGAAGATATCCCACTTTCTATCCAGATGATTCCAGATTAGCCTGTTCGGACATATGGCAATATCTTCATGATTCTTATCAAACCAGGATGAACCACGATCTAAGAAGCTTTATTTGGAACCACTAATCAGTGGAGAATAACCAGGAAGTTGAATAAATCTCATAGGAGTTGTGAGTAAGAAGATATCCCACTTTCTATCCAGATGATTCCAGATTAGCCTGTTCGGACATATGGCAATATCTTCATGATTCTTATCAAACCAGGATGAACCACGATCTAAGAAGCTTTATTTGGAACCACTAATCAGTGGAGAATAACCAGGAAGTTGAATAAATCTCATAGGAGTTGTGAGTAAGAAGATATCCCACTTTCTATCCAGATGATTCCAGATTAGCCTGTTCGGACATATGGCAATATCTTCATGATTCTTATCAAACCAGGATGAACCACGATCTAAGAAGCTTTATTTGGAACCACTAATCAGTGGAGAATAACCAGGAAGTTGAATAAATCTCATAGGAGTTGTGAGTAAGAAGATATCCCACTTTCTATCCAGATGATTCCAGATTAGCCTGTTCGGACATATGCCAATATCTTCATGATTCTTATCAAACCAGGATGAACCACGATCTAAGAAGCTTTATTTGGAACCACTAATCAGTGGAGAATAACCAGGAAGTTGAATAAATCTCATAGGAGTTGTGAGTAAGAAGATATCCCACTTTCTATCCAGATGATTCCAGATTAGCCTGTTCGGACATATGGCAATATCTTCATGATTCTTATCAAACCAGGATGAACCACGATCTAAGAAGCTTTATTTGGAACCACTAATCAGTGGAGAATAACCAGGAAGTTGAATAAATCTCATAGGAGTTGTGAGTAAGAAGATATCCCACTTTCTATCCAGATGATTCCAGATTAGCCTGTTCGGACATATGGCAATATCTTCATGATTCTTATCAAACCAGGATGAACCACGATCTAAGAAGCTTTATTTGGAACCACTAATCAGTGGAGAATAACCAGGAAGTTGAATAAATCTCATAGGAGTTGTGAGTAAGAAGATATCCCACTTTCTATCCAGATGATTCCAGATTAGCCTGTTCGGACATATGGCAATATCTTCATGATTCTTATCAAACCAGGATGAACCACGATCTAAGAAGCTTTATTTGGAACCACTAATCAGTGGAGAATAACCAGGAAGTTGAATAAATCTCATAGGAGTTGTGAGTAAGAAGATATCCCACTTTCTATCCAGATGATTCCAGATTAGCCTGTTCGGACATATGGCAATATCTTCATGATTCTTATCAAACCAGGATGAACCACGATCTAAGAAGCTTTATTTGGAACCACTAATCAGTGGAGAATAACCAGGAAGTTGAATAAATCTCATAGGAGTTGTGAGTAAGAAGATATCCCACTTTCTATCCAGATGATTCCAGATTAGCCTGTTCGGACATATGGCAATATCTTCATGATTCTTATCAAACCAGGATGAACCACGATCTAAGAAGCTTTATTTGGAACCACTAATCAGTGGAGAATAACCAGGAAGTTGAATAAATCTCATAGGAGTTGTGAGTAAGAAGATATCCCACTTTCTATCCAGATGATTCCAGATTAGCCTGTTCGGACATATGGCAATATCTTCATGATTCTTATCAAACCAGGATGAACCACGATCTAAGAAGCTTTATTTGGAACCACTAATCAGTGGAGAATAACCAGGAAGTTGAATAAATCTCATAGGAGTTGTGAGTAAGAAGATATCCCACTTTCTATCCAGATGATTCCAGATTAGCCTGTTCGGACATATGGCAATATCTTCATGATTCTTATCAAACCAGGATGAACCACGATCTAAGAAGCTTTATTTGGAACCACTAATCAGTGGAGAATAACCAGGAAGTTGAATAAATCTCATAGGAGTTGTGAGTAAGAAGATATCCCACTTTCTATCCAGATGATTCCAGATTAGCCTGTTCGGACATATGGCAATATCTTCATGATTCTTATCAAACCAGGATGAACCACGATCTAAGAAGCTTTATTTGGAACCACTAATCAGTGGAGAATAACCAGGAAGTTGAATAAATCTCATAGGAGTTGTGAGTAAGAAGATATCCCACTTTCTATCCAGATGATTCCAGATTAGCCTGTTCGGACATATGGCAATATCTTCATGATTCTTATCAAACCAGGATGAACCACGATCTAAGAAGCTTTATTTGGAACCACTAATCAGTGGAGAATAACCAGGAAGTTGAATAAATCTCATAGGAGTTGTGAGTAAGAAGATATCCCACTTTCTATCCAGATGATTCCAGATTAGCCTGTTCGGACATATGGCAATATCTTCATGATTCTTATCAAACCAGGATGAACCACGATCTAAGAAGCTTTATTTGGAACCACTAATCAGTGGAGAATAACCAGGAAGTTGAATAAATCTCATAGGAGTTGTGAGTAAGAAGATATCCCACTTTCTATCCAGATGATTCCAGATTAGCCTGTTCGGACATATGGCAATATCTTCATGATTCTTATCAAACCAGGATGAACCACGATCTAAGAAGCTTTATTTGGAACCACTAATCAGTGGAGAATAACCAGGAAGTTGAATAAATCTCATAGGAGTTGTGAGTAAGAAGATATCCCACTTTCTATCCAGATGATTCCAGATTAGCCTGTTCGGACATATGGCAATATCTTCATGATTCTTATCAAACCAGGATGAACCACGATCTAAGAAGCTTTATTTGGAACCACTAATCAGTGGAGAATAACCAGGAAGTTGAATAAATCTCATAGGAGTTGTGAGTAAGAAGATATCCCACTTTCTATCCAGATGATTCCAGATTAGCCTGTTCGGACATATGCCATTATCTTCATGATTCTTATCAAACCAGGATGAACCACGATCTAAGAAGCTTTATTTGGAACCACTAATCAGTGGAGAATAACCAGGAAGTTCAGTAAATAATGAACCCCTAGGATGTTTCTCTGGATGGATATGGATAGATCCTTGCAGAAACGAGTCAAGGACTCAAGCTTCTCAAGGTGGTGGATCGAATGGTGACACAAGAGGCTATGGGAAGGCTTCTTGATACTCCTAGACAATAGATCGGATATTACACACCTCTCTAAGGTCCTTGGGCGTTGGATATTACACACCAACAGACTGGATACTACACACCAGACACTCTCTCACGACAAGGCAAGGGAGAAGAAAAACTCAAAGGTTTTTAGATAAAAGAAGACTTGATAGATTACTAGGGTTGCGGCACACACATATATATAGTGAGAGACTTGGAACAGGCTCCAATCAACTCAAACTAAAAGGAACAGGCTCCTTTAGTTAATGTAGAAATAAAGACACAACATAGATAGAGTTTTCGAAATAAAAGACATAAATAATTAGAGAAATAAAACATAACATAAGGTTCTTCATGTGGTTGGTCCGAGAGCATCATCTAGGAGTTTTGAGCAGCAAGACTATGGCCTCGTTAAAAACCTATCTTTGCAAAACCCATTGGGACAAAAACAAAGATAGGGAAAAAGAGCACACATAGCTTGCTAGCCTAGACAATGCTCAGCTTGATGGTGAGATAGCTTGGATGGTAACATGTGCATCTTGAAGTATCAAGCTTCCTTCAAGACTTTCTTCATGCATCAAACACTTCTTGATTAATCCTCCAATAGCTTCCTTGAGTTTCTTAGCTTTGGATCGAGTTATGGGGCCATTGGAAATGACTAAGGCATCATCTTCTTTGGTTGCAACATCTTTAGACTTCCCATCTTCTTTAGCTAGCTGGAACTCTTCATCTTGATCAGCATGCTGGTCCATGATCATATCATCCCCTCCTTCTTGAAAAGGATTTGTCCTCAAATCGAACTCATCTGCAATAAAAGGGATTAAGTCAGAAACATTAAAACTATTGCTTACATCGTACTTCCCTTTGAGGTCAAGCTTGTAGGCATTGTTGCTGATCTTCTTTATGATCTCAAAAGGTCCATCAATCCTTGGCATTAGCTTGGACTTCCTTTCTTTTGGAAATCTCTCCTTCCTTAGGTGAACCCAAACCTGATCACCTACTTCAAAAACCATCTCACGCCTTCCTTTGTTGGCATGCTTAACATACTGCTTTGTTTTCTCTTCAATATTAAGCCTAGCTTGCTCGTGGAGTTGTTTCACCATCTCTGCCTTTCTTTTGCCATCAAAACTGATCCTTTCACACTCAGGTAAAGGTATTAGATCCAAAGGAGAGGTGGGATTGAACCCATAAACAATTTCAAAAGGTGAAAACTTAGAAGCAGAATGCACAGCATGATTGTATGCAAATTCACAATGTGGCAAATGATCTTCCCAAGACTTCAGATTCTTTTTAATGAATGCACGCAAGAGAGTACCTAAAGTCCTATTAACTACTTCAGTTTGTCCATCAGTTTGCGGATGACAAGTAGTAGAGAACAACAGTTTCGTACCTAGTTTAGACCATAGAGTTTTCCAAAAATAACTAAGAAACTTAGTATCTCTATCAGAAACAATAGTCCTAGGCATGCCATGAATGCGCACAATCTCTTTAAAGAACAGGTTAGCAACATGCAATGCATCATCAGTTTTGTGACATGCTATGAAATGAGCCATTTTTGAGAATCTATCAACAACAACAAAGATAGAATCCTTTCCAGTTCTAGTTCTAGGCAATCCCACAATGAAATCCATAGATATGTCATTCCAAGGATGATAAGGAATAGGGAGAGGAGTATACAAACCATGTGACTGAACCTTAGACTTAGCTTGTTTACAAGTTGAACACCTCTCACAAATTCTTTCCACATCTCTTTTCATCCGAGGCCAAAAGAAGTGATCCTGCAAGGTTTTAAGAGTCTTTGTAACACCAAAGTGACCCATAAGGCTTCCTCCATGAGATTCCCTGACAAATAACTCTCTCAAAGAACAGTTAGGCACACACAAACGATTATCATAAAAAAGAAATCCATCATGCCTAAAGTAATGCCCAGCAGCAACCTTTTCACAAGAGTTATAAGCATCTTTAAGATCAGGATCAGTCTCATACATACCTTTAATCTGCTCAAAACCTAATAGCTTAGCATCAAGAGTGTTTAAGAGAGCATACCTTCTTGATAGTGCATCAGCAACTATATTCTCCTTACCTTGTTTGTATTTGATCACATAAGGGAAGGTTTCAATGAATTCTACCCATCTGGCGTGCCTCTTACTGAGCTTGTTCTGGCCTTTAAGGTACTTGAGAGACTCATGATCAGTGTGGATTACGAACTCTTTAGGCCATAGATAATGCTGCCAAGTCTGCAAGGCCCTCACCAAAGCATAGAGTTCCTTATCATAAGTTGCATAGTTGAGAGTGGCTCCTCCAAGCTTTTCACTAAAGTATGCAATAGGTCTTTTCTCCTGCATAAGAACAGCACCAATACCAATTCCTGAGGCATCACATTCAATCTCAAAAGTTTTATTAAAATCAGGAAGTATAAGAAGAGGGGCATTAGTAAGCTTCTCTTTAAGGCATTGGAATGCAGCTTCTTGTGTGTCTCCCCACTTGAAACCTATGTCTTTCTTGACAACCTCAGTCAAGGGAGCTGCTATAGTACTGAAATCCCTCACAAATCGCCTATAGAAGCCAGCAAGTCCATGGAAGCTCCTCACTTCACTCACTGTCTTAGGGATGGGCCATTCTCGTATAGCTTTCACCTTCTCTGGATCCACTTTCACTCCATCTGCACTCACAATAAAGCCTAGGAAGACCAAGTTATCCGTACAGAAAGTGCACTTCTTAAGATTAGCAAATAGCTTTTCTTTTCTCAAAACATCAAGAACAGACCTAATATGATCTATATGCTCTTCTAGGCTCTTAGAGTAAACTAGGATATCATCAAAGTATACTACCACAAACAAACCTATAAAAGATCTAAGGACATGGTTCATCAATCTCATAAAGGTACTAGGAGCATTGGTTAATCCAAAGGGCATAACTAACCACTCATACAACCCATGCTTAGTTTTAAAAGCAGTTTTCCATTCATCTCCCTCTTTCATCCTAATTTGATGATATCCACTCTTAAGATCTATCTTAGAAAAGATGCAAGAACCATGCAATTCATCAAGCATATCATCTAATCTAGGAATAGGGTGGCGATACTTCACTGTTATGTTGTTGATTGCTCTACAATCAACACACATGCGCCAGCTTCCATCTTTCTTAGGCACCAGGAGCACTGGAACAGCACAAGGACTCATGCTCTCACGGATGTGGCCTTTCTCCATCAGTTCCTCAACCTGCCTTTGTAGCTCCTTGGTCTCAACCGGGTTAGTTCTGTAGGCTGGTCTATTGGGAAGAGTAGAACCTGGTACAAAGTCTATCTGATGCTCGATCCCTCGTATAGGTGGTAAACCGGTGGGACTATCTTCTGGAAACACATCTTGATAATCCTGTAAAAGAGCTGACATCTCACTCGGATACACCGGTGTGCAATCAGTTAGACTAACAAGAGATTCTTTTAAAACAAATAAGAGAACTGATTGATTAGAGTAGAGAGATCTTTTGATGTCACCAGTTTTGGCATAGAAGTTGTGCTGCTTGCTCGGTTCTGGTTTAAGATCTATTTCTTTCTTTTTCTGAAGCTGTAGCTGATCTTGATGCACTTCTTTAGGAGTTAGAGGTACCAGTGTAGTCTTTTTGCCGTTGAACTCAAAGGTATGCTTGTTAGTAAAGCCATTGTGTGTAACTCTTCTATCAAACTGCCATGGTCTCCCAAGCAAGATATGACTGGCTTCCATTGGTATCACATCACATAGGATCTCATCTTCATATCTTCCAATGGATAAAGGAATTGACACCTGTGTGGATACCTTCATTTCCCCTTCTTCATTGAGCCATTGCAGTCGGTATGGTCTAGGATGTTTTTGAGTCTTCAAGCTAAGCTTCTTCACCATTGTCTCACTAGCAACATTAACACAGCTTCCACCATCAATTATCAGACTACAAACTTTTCCTTGTACCATACAACGAGTGTAGAACAGGTTTTCTCTTTGCTCTAGCTCCTCGGTTTTGTTTTGCAAGCTGAGAGTCCTCCTTGCAACCAAAAGCCTACCATGAACTGGTTTCTCTTCATACTCTGCTTCTGAAGATTCTTGCTCAGTCTCCGGTCTTTCATCTTCAGATTCATACTCGCCATTCTCCAAGAGAACCATAACTCTCTTGTTGGTACACTCATTAGCATAGTGCCCACGCCCTTGACACTTAAAGCACTTCACATCTCTTGCACGCGAGCTGGTAACCTCTGCTTTACCTTTATCCTTGCTGTAGATGCTACTAGGCTTAGACTCTTCCTTTGGCTGTGGCTTGCCCTCTTTCTGATAGCTTGGTTTGTCCTCCTTAGAAGTCTGGTATCTACTGGAACTATAGCTGCCACGCGCATGGCTCCTTCTCTTAACTTGTTGCTCTACCAAGATAGCTTTGTGTAGCATCTCCTCTATCTCCAAGTAGTGCTGCATCTCTACCCTGTCTTGTATCTCACGGTTGAGCCCACCAAGAAACCGTGCCATGGTAGCTTCACTATCTTCGGAAACCTTAGCTCTCAACATAAGCAACTCCATCTCTTGATAGTATTCCTCCACAGACTTGGAACCTTGGGTAAGAAGCCTCAGCTTTTGGTGAAGATCACGGTGATAGTGGCTGGGAACAAACCTCCTGCGCATCAAAGACTTCATCTCAGCCCATGTCTCAATAGGAAACTCCCCATTGCGCCTTTTGTTTGTAACCAACTGATCCCACCAACTCAATGCATAGTCATTGAACTCAGTAGCAGCAACTTGAACCTTTTTAATCTCAGAGTAGTGTTGACAATTGAAGACAAGTTCTATCTTCTTTTCCCACTCAAGATATGCATCCGGATCAGCCTTGCCATGGAAAGGAGGGATCTTAAGCTTCAATCCTGATAGCTCATTGCGCCTATGCCTTCTGCCCTCATGATCATGTCGCGATCTCCTACTGCTGTATCTTGATCCAGAGCTATGGCTACTTTTCTCATAGAAGTTATCAGTCTCTTCTGATCCAGCATGCTCACGGCGACCATGCCTATTGATCCTTGGCTCACGTCTCTGCTCAGCATTCTGGTCTTGTCTATCAGATAGCCTTTGATCGAGTTTATCCTCCAACAACTTCTCCATGGCTGCAAGGATATCTTTGGTGATTGCTTCTTGTAATAGCTTGTTTCTCCTCATAAGAGTTGCCTCATCATCCTCGGATCCCATTGCTTCCTGATTCACAAAAGACTTGAACAAGTAAGTAGTTCAAAGGAATCAGAACACAAAATCTTTAAATAAGGAAACAAAAGGATTTAAACAAAGCGGCAAAAAGAGATACTTGATCAATACGCAACGATTCGAATTCAAACACTTTAAGATTGAAACAAAACAAATCAGATTCAACAGATGATGATTCCAGATTCAATAGACAAGGATCTATGATAGTTATAACAAATCGAAGCAAACAAGCACTAGAAACTTTTAGATCAAACAAAACCGTAACGTGATTGACAAGAATGCGAAGGGTTTTGTTTAAAACTTGGTCGAAACTCTTAGATCTAGCAATGATGAAACGCGAGACAACAGATCTATCAATCCTGATAATGAAAACAAAGAGATCGAGTAAGAAACAACACACAAGAACACAAGAGATCAATGATATGAAACGACAAATATTAGATCAAAAGAACACACAAAAGAGAAATCGAAACTCCCCTTCCAGAGTGCTCTGATACCACTTAATGAACCCCTAGGATGTTTCTCTGGATGGATATGGATAGATCCTTGTATAAACGAGTCAAGGACTCAAGCTTATCAAGGTGGTGGATCGAATGGTGACACAAGAGGCTATGGGAAGGCTTCTTGATACTCCTAGACAATAGATCGGATATTACACACCTCTCTAAGGTCCTTGGGCGTTGGATATTACACACCAACAGACTGGATACTACACACCAGACACTCTCTCACGACAAGGCAAGGGAGAAGAAAAACTCAAAGGTTTTTAGATAAAAGAAGTCTTGATAGATTACTAGGGTTGCGGCACACACATATATATAGTGAGAGACTTGGAACAGGCTCCAATCAACTCAAACTAAAAGGAACAGGCTCCTTTAGTTAATGTAGAAATAAGGACACAACATAGATATAGTTTTCGAAATAAAAGACATAAATAATTAGAGAAATAAAACATAACATAAGGTTCTTCATGTGGTTGGTCCGAGAGCATTATCTAGGAGTTTTGAGCAGCAAGACTATGGCCTCGTTAAAAACCTATCTTTGCAAAACCCATTGGGACAAAAACAAAGATAGGGAAAAAGAGCACACATAGCTTGCTAGCCTAGACAATGCTCAGCTTGATGGTGAGATAGCTTGGATGGTAACAAGTGCATCTTGAAGTATCAAGCTTCCTTCAAGACTTTCTTCATGCATCAAACACTTCTTGATTAATCCTCCAATAGCTTCCTTGAGTTTCTTAGCTTTGGATCGAGTTATGGGGCCATTGGAAATGACTAAGGCATCATCTTCTTTGGTTGCAACATCTTTAGACTTCCCATCTTCTTTAGCTAGCTGGAACTCTTCATCTTGATCAGCATGCTGGTCCATGATCATATCATCCCCTCCTTCTTGAAAAGGATTTGTCCTCAAATCGAACTCATCTGCAATAAAAGGGATTAAGTCAGAAACATTAAAACTATTGCTTACATCGTACTTCCCTTTGAGGTCAAGCTTGTAGGCATTGTTGCTGATCTTCTTTATGATCTCAAAAGGTCCATCAATCCTTGGCATTAGCTTGGACTTCCTTTCTTTTGGAAATCTCTCCTTCCTTAGGTGAACCCAAACCTGATCACCTACTTCAAAAACCATCTCACGCCTTCCTTTGTTGGCATGCTTAACATACTGCTTTGTTTTCTCTTCAATATTAAGCCTAGCTTGCTCGTGGAGTTGTTTCACCATCTCTGCCTTTCTTTTGCCATCAAAACTGATCCTTTCACACTCAGGTAAAGGTATTAGATCCAAAGGAGAGGTGGGATTGAACCCATAAACAATTTCAAAAGGTGAAAACTTAGAAGCAGAATGCACAGCATGATTGTATGCAAATTCACAATGTGACAAATGATCTTCCCAAGACTTCAGATTCTTTTTAATGAATGCACGCAAGAGAGTACCTAAAGTCCTATTAACTACTTCAGTTTGTCCATCAGTTTGCGGATGACAAGTAGTAGAGAACAACAGTTTCGTACCTAGTTTAGACCATAGAGTTTTCCAAAAATAACTAAGAAACTTAGTATCTCTATCAGAAACAATAGTCCTAGGCATGCCATGAATGCGCACAATCTCTTTAAAGAACAGGTTAGCAACATGCAATGCATCATCAGTTTTGTGACATGCTATGAAATGAGCCATTTTTGAGAATCTATCAACAACAACAAAGATAGAATCCTTTCCAGTTCTAGTTCTAGGCAATCCCACAATGAAATCCATAGATATGTCATTCCAAGGATGATAAGGAATAGGGAGAGGAGTATACAAACCATGTGACTGAACCTTAGACTTAGCTTGTTTACAAGTTGAACACCTCTCACAAATTCTTTCCACATCTCTTTTCATCCGAGGCCAAAAGAAGTGATCCTGCAAGGTTTTAAGAGTCTTTGTAACACCAAAGTGACCCATAAGGCTTCCTCCATGAGATTCCCTGACAAATAACTCTCTCAAAGAACAGTTAGGCACACACAAACGATTATCATAAAAAAGAAATCCATCATGCCTAAAGTAATGCCCAGCAGCAACCTTTTCACAAGAGTTATAAGCATCTTTAAGATCAGGATCAGTCTCATACATACCTTTAATCTGCTCAAAACCTAATAGCTTAGCATCAAGAGTGTTTAAGAGAGCATACCTTCTTGATAGTGCATCAGCAACTATATTCTCCTTACCTTGTTTGTATTTGATCACATAAGGGAAGGTTTCAATGAATTCTACCCATCTGGCGTGCCTCTTACTGAGCTTGTTCTGGCCTTTAAGGTACTTGAGAGACTCATGATCAGTGTGGATTACGAACTCTTTAGGCCATAGATAATGCTGCCAAGTCTGCAAGGCCCTCACCAAAGCATAGAGTTCCTTATCATAAGTTGCATAGTTGAGAGTGGCTCCTCCAAGCTTTTCACTAAAGTATGCAATAGGTCTTTTCTCCTGCATAAGAACAGCACCAATACCAATTCCTGAGGCATCACATTCAATCTCAAAAGTTTTATTAAAATCAGGAAGTATAAGAAGAGGGGCATTAGTAAGCTTCTCTTTAAGGCATTGGAATGCAGCTTCTTGTGTGTCTCCTCATTTGAATCCTATGTCTTTCTTGACAACCTCAGTCAAGAGAGCTGCTATAGTACTGAAATCCCTCACAAATCGTCTATAGAAGCCAGCAAGTCCATGGAAGCTCCTCACTTCACTCACTGTCTTAGGAATGGGCCATTCTCGTATAGCTTTCACCTTCTCTGGATCCACTTTCACTCCATCTGCACTCACAATAAAGCCTAGGAAGACCAAGTTATCCGTACAGAAAGTGCATTTCTTAAGGTTAGCAAAAAGCTTTTCTTTTCTCAAAACATCAAGGACAGCCTTAAGATGACCTATATGCTCTTCTAGACTCTGGCTGTAAACTAGGATATCATCAAAGTAAACAATCCTATAAAGGACCTAAGAACATGGTTCATTAATCCCATGAAAGTACTAGGAGCATTGGTTAATCCAAAGGGCATAACTAACCACTCGTACAACCCATGCTTAGTTTTAAAAGCAGTCTTCCATTCATCTCCCTCTTTCATCCTAATTTGATGATATCCACTCTTAAGATCTATCTTAGAAAAGATGCTAGAACCATGCAATTCATCAAGCATATCATCTAATCTAGGAATAGGGTGGCGATACTTCACTGTTATGTTGGTTATTGCTCTATAATCAACACACATGCGCCAGCTTCCATCTTTCTTAGGCACCAGGAGCACTGGAACAGCACAAGGACTCATGCTCTCACGAATGTGGCCTTTCTCCATCAGTTCCTCAACCTGCCGTTGTAGCTCCTTGGTTTTGTTTTGCAAGCTGAGAGTCCTTCTTGCAACCAAAAGCCTACCGTGAACTGGTTTCTTTTCATACTCTGCTTCTGAAGATTCTTGCTCAGTCCCTGGTCTTTCATCTTCAGATTCATACTCGCCATTCTCCAAGAGAACCATAACTCTCTTGTTGGTACACTCATCAGCATAATGCCCACGCCCTTGACACTTAAAGCACTTCACATCTCTTGCACGCGAGCTGGTAGCCTCTGTTTTACCTTTATCCTTGCTATAGATACTACTAGGCTTAGACTCTTCCTTTGGCTGTGGCTTGACCTCTTTCTGATAGCTTGGTTTGTCTTGCTTAGAAGTCTGGTATCTACTGGAACTATAGCTGCCACGCGCATGACTTCTTCTCTTAACTTGTTGCTCCACCAAGATAGCTTTGTGTAACATCTCCTCTATCTCCAAGTAGTGCTGCATCTATACTCTGTCTTGTATCTCACGGTTGAGCCCACCAAGAAACCGTGCCATGGTAGCTTCACTATCTTCAGAAATCTTAGCTCTCAACATGAGCAACTCCATCTCTTGAAAGTATTCCTCCACAGACTTGGATCCTTGGGTAAGCAGCCTCAGCTTTTGGTGAAGATCACGGTGATAGTGGCTGGGAACAAACCTCTTACGCATCAAAGACTTCATCTCAGCCCATGTCTCAATAGGAAACTCCCCATTACGCCTTTTGTTTGTGACCAACTGATCCCACCAACTCAATGCATATTCATTGAACTCAATAGCAGCAACTTGAACCTTTTTAATCTCAGAGTAGTGTTGACAATTGAAGACAAGCTCTATCTTCTTTTCCCACTCAAGATATGCATCCGGATCAGCCTTGCCATGGAAAGGAGGGATCTTAAGCTTCAATCCTGATAGTTCATTGCGCCTATGCCTTTTGCCCTCATGATCATGTCGCGACCTCCTACTGCTGTGTCTTGATCCAGAGCTATGGCTACTTCTCTCATAGAAGTTATCAGTCTCTTCTGATCCAGCATGCTCACGTCGACCATGCCTATAGCTCCTTGGCTCACGTCTCTGCTCAGCATTCTGGTCTTGTCTATCATATAGCCTTTGATCGAGTTTATCTTCCAACAATTTCTCCATGGCTACAAGGATATCTTTGGTGATTGCTTCTTGTAGTAGCTTGTTTCTTCTCATAAGAGTTGCCTCATCATCCTCTGATCCCATTGCTTCCTGATTTACAAAAGATTTGAACAAGTAAGTAGTTCAAAGAAATCAAAACGCAAAGGATTCAAATAAGGAAACAAGAAAATTTTAAAACAAGGCGGCAAAGGATACTTGATCAATACGCAACGATTTGAATTCCTTTTCAGTTTCGAAATACAACAACACAGATCAGATTCTAACAGATGATGAAATGAGATGAACAAAAAGGATCTATTATTTCTAACAACAGATCGAGACTCACACACACAATAGAATTTTCGGAATTTGAAAACTTGAAACGAGATCGATGAGAAGTTGAAAAGTTCTTAATGAAAACTTGTTTGAAACTCTTAGATCTATCAATAGTGATCATGAAAACAATAGATCTATCAGTTATAATGATGAAAAGAAGCAGATCTAGTGAACAACAACACAAGAACACAGATCTATCAATGATATGAATGGTGATGAACAGATCGGAAAAAAAGGATAAGAGAAATCGAAACTCCCCTTCCAGAGTGCTCTGATACCACTTAATGAACCCCTAGGATGCTTCTCTGGATGGATATGGATAGATCCTTGCATAAACGAGTCAAGGACTCAAGTTTATCAAGGTGGTGGATCGAATGGTGACACAAGAGGCTGCGGAAAGGCTCCTTGATACTCCTAGGCTTAGATCGGATATGACACACCTTTCTAAAGCCCTTGGGCGTTGGATATTACACACCAAAAGACTGGATACTACACACCAGACACTCTCTTAACTCACAAAAGCAAAGGGAGAAGAAAACACAAAGGTTTTGGTTAAAAGAAGACTTGATAGATTACTAGGGTTGCGGCACACACATATATATAGTGAGAGACTTGGAACAGGCTCCAATCAACTCAAACTAAAAGGAACACGCTCCTTTAGTCAATGTAGAATTAAAGACAGAACATAGATAGAGTTTTCGAAATAAAAGACATAAATACTTAGAGAAATAAAACATAACATAAGGTTCTTCTTGTGGTTGGTCCGAGAGCATCATCTAGGAGTTTTGAGCAGCAAGACTATGGCCTCGTTAAAAACCTATCTTTGCAAAACCCATTGGGACAAAAACAAAGATAGGGAAAAAGAGCACACATAGCTTGCTAGCCTAGACAACACTCAGCTTGATGGTGAGATAGCTTGGATGGTAACAAGTGTATCTTGAAGTATCAAGCTTCCTTCAAGACTTTCTTCATGCATCAAACACTTCTTGATTAATCCTCCAATAGCTTTCCTTGAGTATCTTAGCTTTGGATCGAGTTATGGGGCCATTGGAAATGACTAAGGCATCATCTTCTTTGGTTGCACCATCTTTAGGCTTCCCATCTTCTTTAGCTAGTTGGAACTCTTCATCTTGATCAGCATGCTGGTCCATGATCATATCACTTGTGACTTCAGCAACATATTCTGGCCAGCTTTCGTCTTGAAGCTTATCAAGAAGCCCCTCTCTGTTGTATACGGCAGTCTTTGTCGGCTCAGCTAGCTTCTCACTGATCTTTTAAAAAGATTTAATGACATTACATAAAACATATACTACGTGAAGTTATATGATGTAACACAATTTTTAAATTTCCCTTGGATGATTATTTTTAACATATGCTCTAAATATGTTGCTCTATTAATCCGCCACGTAGGATTTTTCAGAGCTTAAAATCATACCACGTAGGAAAGGGTACTTTTAAATTAATACAAACTTGAGGTTCAATCTTTTTAAGAGATCCCCAATTAATATATAGGGGATCTTTTGTTTTCTATGGCAATTTGAGATAAATAATTTGTTAGCTGTTATTTATTAATTGTCTCTA
>NW_026615360.1:0-91977 GCF_000801105.2 Raphanus sativus | reverse complement strand
CCATGTTACTGGAATGCATCGTAGAGACAAGTCTTGTTAAGCATCTCGAGCTTAGTAACTTTTTCACCACATAATTCCATCATGGAAACAATTTTAAACAGGAGAGAGTTTGTACTCGTCTACTGTTTTATAGTCCTGGAACCTCAAGTGTTTCCAGTCATATTGAGCCCTTGGGAGCATCACCGTTTTCTGGTGGTCATAACGTCGCTGTAAAGCGTCCAAAGGTCCAATGGATTTTCCATGGTTCTGTACTGAGTTTTCAAACTCTCTTGGAGATGATGGCGTATTATAAAATAGCACTGTTCGATCTTTATCATGGACTTATTGTCACTGATGATCGTATCACCAAGTCCTTTTGATCGTAGCATGATTCTTGCATCAAGTGCCAATCAGGTATTTTCACCATTGCTTTTTCAAAGCAGGGAAGTCGAGGTTTGCCAACTCAGACAAATGAAAAATTTATTCCCCCATTAGTTAGAATCATACGATAACATATATATAAAAAAAAATTTCAGTTCAGATTAAAACAATCAGACAATTCAGTTCGGATTAAAAACAAGCGGTACGAGTGATAAGCATTGATGATCAGGTCAGGTTTCTTGAAAAAAAAGATGAATGATCTAGCTTCTATCAGACGAGATTTCATGTCTAATCAGGCGCTTGTTATGCAAAAAAAAAAATGTAAAACAGAGCAAACGAGCTAATGCATTAACACTAATCAGTCGAGGATACGGAAACAGAGCAATATATATAATGCAGACGATTATATATACGAAACAGAGGAATATATATAGGACGTACGGTTTGTATCAAGCAATCAGAGTAATATATTTATATTGCGAACCAGAGAAAACGGAATGATATATGAAAACAGAGCAAACGAATGATATATCAAAACAGAGCAAACGTGAAGCTATCTTAGAGAAAAAATAAACAATGACGACGAGAGCTTTGGATCAAAACAGAGTCAAGAACAATTGTGAGATCACGCATTAACTGATATATTCTGGTTTTTATTTTGTTCTCTTTTGAAAGACATGTTAGCTAAATATAGCTACATGTATGCGGGTAGGGGTTTTAAGATTTCTACTCGCGGTTCTAGTATAGTTTTCGATGATACCTTACACTTTTGATGGGTTGATCGGTCTAGAAGGAATGAGATCATCGCGAGCTCTGTTTCTTCTCGTCACAGGTTGCTTCTCGTCGGAGCTTGCTTCTTCTCGGAGCTTGCTTCTTCTCGTCGAAGAACCAGGGAGAAGAGGCTATTTTTGTGTTGGCTATTAGCTAGGGTTCTAGGGCAGTATCGTTGCTGATAACGTGATATGTAAGTAATGGAAAAGCTAATCTTTCATTAACTAAAAACGTCATATATCTATACATAGATTCATATAGTTATCTAACTATAAGAAATATACCAACATTAGATATAGATAATAACAAAAGTTATGTCGATCATAATATTCTCGGTTCTCAACATTTTTGAATACAGCCCTCTTATTAACAACAAAAACATGTATAGTTTTACCATTATTATAACTCTCAGTTAGAGTAATTCTTCTCTAGGAAGACTTCTTTATAAGTCTTCTTTAGGAGACTTCTTTGCAAATCTTTTAATTCAGTAGATCTTAAAAATAATTTAATTTTTTACAAAAAAAAAGTTTGATGGGTAAAAAATTGAAATCATATAATAATAAACATTTTTAGTGATATAAATTTAGTTTATCGAAAATTGAATTATTTTCAACATAGATGAGTGAATGTAGATTGGTTCATGAATCATTGATTTAGGATTTGGTAACATATGTTATAGTACTGTTGGTATCTTTAGGGTTAGATTCTGAAATCTTACCTTCAATTTTTTCTTTCAAATTGACCTACATATGTTTAGTAACTATCTAATAATTTGATTTAAACATTTCTAATTTTTTTTTAAGTTTAAAAAGGTGTTTTTGCAGAGTTATTTGATTTTAAGATCTAGAAGACTCACAGAAGACTTGAAAAAGAAGTATTCCAACACATCTCGCTTAAATGTTAGTAGAATTTAGGGTTCCCGTCTAAATTTTGGAAAGAATTTAGGTTTCCCGTCTAAATCAAAGTCTTCCATAAGTCTTCGGTAAGAAGTCTTCCCATGGATTAGATCTTAAAAATAATTAATAAATTTTATAAAAAATATTTTCAAAGGGAAAAAATCGAAATCATGTATTAATTCTAAAAGATGGAAATTTAGTTTTACTGAAATTGAATTATTTTTAACATTAATGATTGAATGAAGATTGAGTCATGATAATCTTTGGTTTATGATATGATAACATATGTTGTAGTATTGTTGGTACTTTTAGGGTTAATTTTAAAATCTTATCTTCTTTTAATTTTTTTGACATATATGTGTTTAGTGATTATTTAATAACTGACTTAATTACCTTTTAAGTATATTTTAAGTTTAAGAAAGTATTTTCTTCTTAGTTATTTGATTATAGGGTCTCCGCCTCTCTCTTTCTCTGCCGAGAGGAACAAGACGCTAATATGTGTCTTCTCCTATCGATTATGTGTCTTCTCCGGTGAAATCGAGTGTCCCATCCAGTGTAACCCTGTCGTTCGTCTCCGACATCACTGGCACCAATGGTAAACAACTAACTTCTCCTTTCAATTTGATCGAGTCGGAGTCCTTCTTAATCTAATAGCTTGCTCTGCCTCTCTCTCTCTTGACTAACACAAGTCTATTTCAAAGTTTCTCACAGCCTCTCCGCCTCTCTCTTTCTCCGACATCCCTAGAAACAAGGTAAAACTGGAAACTACCTCTTTCAATTTCTCTTTCGTTTCTCTTCTTCTTTGCATGTTACTCGGTTCTTTGTTGCATTTGTCTCTGTGTTTGAGTTTATCAGTCGGGTTACCATTTTTTTTATGTTCATTTCTTACGCTTTCCAGTGTTGTTAACTGATTTTCTCCTGCGTTTGTCTCTATTTCACTGAGTTTCAATGACTATAAACATTTACCCTATAAAATATTGAGTTTCACATATTTATAGAGTGTATTGCTTTATTCTTGATATCTCTTGTGTTTGTTTCTGCTTTTAAAATATCTCTATAATATTATTTGAGAAATCAGTTTCCTACGTGGCGTGCTCACGTTAATTTTTACGGAAGTTGATTATGATGATACCCTTAATGAATTGAAAATATTACATATAATTACTATATTAGAATTGATTTTCATTTTTAATAATTTCTGTTAATTAAAGGTTTCCATTTTAGTAAACATATATAACTAGAAATATTTATAAAATTTAAAATAAATTTACAATAATATAATTTATCTAGGATAATTGCACTTCCTACACACCAAACTCACCCTATTTGCATTCTACACACTAAATCCCCCCAATTATTTTCCCCCATCACTACCATTCCCCCCCCCCCCCCCCCTCCCTCCTATGGTATCTACTTTTTCTAAGGGTTTTCAGCTAATTTTCTCATTTTTTATATATAATGTGATTTAATAAAAAAGGAAAGTTAAAAAAAATAATTTTGTTATTAAGAAAAATATCATTATTACAGTGATAACCTTATTGAATAAAGTTTATTATTAAAATATCATTATTAATATTTTAATTAATTTTTAATAGTTTCTTCAAATCACTTTTTATAAAAAAAGGAAATATCTATAATAAATATACAACACTTTTAAACATGTAATTTAATAAAAAAGAATTTCCTTTTTATATAACTCAAAATTGGAATCTAATATAAAAGACAATATCTTTAATATAAATCTATAAATATCATTTTTATATAATAAAACAATTTTTATGTAAATCAAAAGGAATATAATATAAATAATAATCTCTTTAATAAAGTATTTTTAAATATATATAAAACTATAATTTAATAAAAAATAATTATTTTATATATATTAAAAGAATATAATATCAAAAGGAAATATATTTAATTTATAACAATATAACAGTTTTTTATTAATAACATGTTTTTATTAAAAATGAGTTCCCTTTAAAATCTCAAATTCATAAAAATATAAATTATTTTGATAAATAACGTTGGGTAAATCAGTTTTTTTATGACATTAAAATTTATATACCTCATTAATAAAATAAATACATCAAATTAGTAAGAAATATATTTTAAAAACATTTTTTTATTTATAAATTTGGTCACATTAATTAGAAACATTTTTAAGGATATAATTTTAAAGAATCTTATTTATAAATTTTCACCTTACTTAAACATCATAAATACTATTAAATTTTATTTAATTACTTTTTAGTTTCTAAATTATTTTTTCTTATAATTAAAAATTTTCAACTTAATAAGACATGGATGTTCATATCTTTATATAAATAAACAACTAAATATTTAAGTTGGAACCATCAAAATAAATATTTCAATATCTAAAATTCCATTTTATTTACAAAACAATTATTTTTTCTCTATAAAAACGCACTCCTATTATTTTTGGTACATAAAGATCAAATAATATCATAATGTAGACTGTATAATGTAAGAAGACTTCAAGTAACTTAGTTAACTAAACATTTTATCGAGGAAACATTTATAGCATGTAATAAAGCCCACTAAAGCTTTAGTATTGTAATGTTTGCTACTTCGCCTAAATCGATATTTCAGTTTGGAATGCAGTACATGCAATTTTTATTTAGTCTTGCCTTCACAAAAGAAAACCAAATATGTGATATACAATAAATTTTTCTAAAACATTAGGTAGCTGTAATTGAATTTATGTTTATCATAATGTAAACTGTATAATGTAAGAAGACTTCAAGTAATTTAGTTAACTATACATTTTTTCTAAGAAATATTTATAACATGTAATAGAGCCTACTAAAGATTTAGTGTTGTTTGCTATGCGCTAGTTTCCACCATGTTACAAAGCGTTGCTAGATGAACCTCCACCAAGACAAAGATTGTTCTGATAAGGCATCAGTTTGTTTAAGATGTGGAGGCTTAGGACACGCATGGGTTTGTGCAAGTACGAATACACTGAGGATAATCTGAAGAGTGTACAATCTTATGTATGTAAGAGGTTTGGTCACCTGTGCTCTGTCGAGCCTTGTGATTCACCGCCCTCCTTGTGGGCTGTGTCTTGTTTCAGATGTGGTCAGCTGGGTCATACTGGACTGTCCTGTGGTAGATACATCGAGGGAAGCCCCGAAATACTGAGTGAATTTGATCGTATCAAAGAAGCTGAGAATAAAAAGAAACATGGTGAAAAAGCTCTTGCTACTTGTGCAGCCAATCATGCTGATCTCGAGAAGGAGAAGAAGAAGAAGAAGCAGAGGTTAGATGGAGAAAGGGTTTCAATTGTAATAGAGGATTCTACTCCTCATGAATCCAACAGGACTATGATGAAGAAGAAGAAGAGAAAGAATGATGGAAACTTGGAAAATCATTCTACTCTTCATGAATCCAACGGGAAGACGAAGAAGAATAACGTTGAGCTGGAACCGAGTTTTACTACCCATGAATCCAACAGGAAGAAGAAGAAGACCAAGAAAGTTAAAGGTGAACAGCCCCCTATAGAAGAGAAACCAAATCTTAGGAGTGGTTGGATAACAGAGGATCTGGAAGAAAATCCTTTCCACAGAGGAAAGATCAGGAGGCTGAGTTCGCCCACTGCAGCATCGGGTCAAGATCACCATACTTTACCTGTTTCACAACCAGGTTATCACCACAGATTTCCCGCTGCACATATGGGTTATAACTAGGGATCACCAAGATTCATTTCTGGTGGGCATTACCCGAGTTCTCACTCAACCACACCATATGATAGAAACCGTACAGATTCATCATTTGAGTATGATAGGCATCTCTGGGGTCCTCCACCTTCAAGGCTGTGGCATCATGACTATCCTCCTACCTCTCCCATTGCACCATTAGATCATAGCCACCATCGATTGCCCGCTACACCACCGGGTCATTACCATAGGTCACCAACATTAAGTTCTAGCGGGCCTTATATGGATTCTCTGTCCACAGTACCATGTGGTGGTCACCATAGATATTCATCATTTGAGTCTAACAGGCTTCTCTTGGATCCTCCATTTTCAAGTCTGAGGCAGAGTTACTATTCTCCTACCTCTCCCACTGCACCCTCAGGTCACGACCACCATCTGTTACCCCTTACACCTTTGGGCCATAGCCACAGGTTACTAATATTCAGTTCTGGTGAGCATCACACTAATTCTCTGTTGACCATACCACCACATGGTGAAAACCATAGAGATTCATCCTTCGAGTATGATGGGCGTCACTTGGATCCTCCAATTTCAAGGTGGCAGCCTTATCATCAATTTACCTCTCCCATTACACCAGCAGGTCATAATCACCATATGTTACCCAGTACATATCTGGATCGTAACCATATGTTATCCAGTACATATGAGGGCCATAACCAGAGAGCACCAACATTCAATTCCTGTGGGCCGTATCCGAGTCCTTTGTCAAGCACACAATATGGTGGGAACCATAGAAACTCACCATTCGAGTCTAATGGGCATCTCTCGGGTCCTTTAACTTCAAGGTGGCATCCTTATTATCCTCCTACATCTTCACATCATCATCATCATCATCAGCAGCAGCAGAACATATATGGTCGTGCAACCTCAAGGTATGATCCGCCCCACCACTACATCGAATTTTCAGGCAGCTAATGAACGGTGGTAGTATCAACTGATATTGGTGTTCATTAAATCTATTACGCTTGATGGTGTTTGTTGGGATCAAAAGTTAGCTTACCTAGACCTCGTGTATTTAATACAAGTAGTTTGTGCAGTTCTCTTTTGTTTAAGTGATATGTTTATCTTTTTTTTCTGATTTATGAGAGATAGGTTTTGATGTCATTTCAAGGAATCAGATTCTATAGCTGTTCAGTTATAATCAGATTCTATAGTTCAAATCATCATTACTGAAATATTATTTGTAGACATTGAGATGTTGGAACACAGAAATGTATCATCTAGTTCTTTTATATCATGTATTGGAACATCACTTGTGCGGGCCAAAGGCATGTTTTTCGTGTGATGCTCTTCTTTTGGTCGCACAAGTAGTCATTGCAGATGTTATGAAGTTGATGGGCTTTACTTCTTGGTTTCACTGAAGAAAATTCATGTCCTTTATCACCATACTTATATTGTTTTTTAGAGACGGTAGTAATACTGTGTTTTTTTAATGAAAAGACTTCTAAAGTAAAGTAGTAACTAGAGATTGATTCACGCATCCGCGCGGGTATTAGTTCGTACATTTTTATACATCGATATTTATTTTTCATAATTAGTGTTATATATTTTAGATTTATTATAATATAAATAATGATATTCAAAAGACCTGGACCAAATCATGTTATATGGCTATTTTGTTACAAATATCCAAATCCATTTAAGATACATTGGTTATTTAGATATTTTTAGATTCCTATACATCAGAAATAAATTTATCCAGATCCAGAATGACCCAACTCAAATTCCACACATAAGTTTATAATATTCAAGCAGGACTTGGTTTCAAAGCAAAAAAAACGATACCCGAAAGAAATATGTATCTAAATGGATAGATAATGTTCATGTCTAACTGATTTTATGAACTAATAAAAAAACTCTCTCTATATGTTTGGTTAAATTAAATGAAAAAGAAAGAGTTTTTTATCAAGTAAAGTAATTATATGTAATGAAAAATTAAGTGGCAATAAATGTAGCACATTTTAATTATTTTGATTTAAGTTATTATTTTATTCAGAAAACATATCTTTGAATTATGTTTTTGGGTACATAATTTTCCATCGATTGAAACTAAAATAAACTAAACCAAATGTTTAATCATATGTAAAACATAATTATTTAACATTTTTGATTTTATAATTGACACAAAGTTAATATTGATTAACTAATAAATAAAAATATGTACTACTATTATTAAGGTAATATAATTAATTAAATTGTTAAACTAAGTGAAATATGAAAACACAATTAATACCTACTACTATCCGTATATCTAAAAAAATTTCATTAAAACTACTATTCAAGTTTCCAAACAGTCTTATTATGTACTTCAACTTTAATATCATAGATGTAAACATACTTAGTATTTGATAGTTGGCTTTGAGTTTTCGATGAGCAACAAATAGTGAAACAATTTTATTTTTGCTTTGGTTTTTCTGTCAATATAGCTGATTTCAGTTCTAGCAACACGAAACCCTTCTGGGATTTCTCCTACTTTATGCCATTTGTTAAACACAGTGAACTCCATTTGATTATAAAGTCCTTATAAAAGACAACCAAAACAATGAATTCAATAAAAAATAAATGTGGCTCAATTCTCGTTGTTCCTTTTTTAATCTTTATTTGAGTTCTTTTATAGCTCATCACCAGGACCACCAGAAGTTCATTGCATTTCCAGTCTCAAGTTCCTCTACTGCGCAATCTACTGAGCAAGCTTGCAGTGAAACAGTTTCTACTCCAACTTCAAAAGGACTTGGCAAATCCAGTCAATTCCGTTGAATAAATCGCCAGTCTGCGTAGAGATCGTATCATTATAAAACGTGTGCTTATAATTGTCTAAACGCGTGTGGCCAACTTTTGCTAATTCCTCGGATGAAACCCATGTTAGGGCAATTTGCAAACTTAATTGAATAGCCCACCTATTTTATGCAGCCCAAACGTCATTACTAACCTAATAACCTCTCATCTCCAACACATTTTGGGAGTTCTTCCAGCACTGATTACGGTTTAGTATCATCCAACTCCAAATCTTCATCAAATCATTTTACATGGAATTTTGTCAATCTTATAAATTTTTTTACTGTCGCATAAAATTGTACATAATAAAATATATATTTATTTTTCAAAATCGCTCTGAGTGCGATACGTAGACAGAACAAAAGCGAACAGTTTTTCCTTTAGATTTCATTGATTCTGGCGGTTCCGACCGCCGGATTTTCTCTTTTAGTGTTTAATTTTATTTGCACTTCAATTTCCCTAGTAATCAATGTCTTTTTGGTACTGTTTTGGGTGATTCATCAATGAATTCACCCTTTTAGTCTTTGTTTTCTGGTGAATATCATGGGCTATCAATATCTCCGGTGGCGATAGGCTCGCCTTTATTACTTCTCCGGTTACTGGTGTTGGTCTCCGTCATCTTTGGCGTGATAAATTTCCCTGTAATAGGGTGTTGTTTTCCGGTACGTGATCTCCGATCTATAACCGACGTCTGTTCGTCAGGCTTATGGCCTAACCGTGTTTTCCGAGTCTCCCTGCAACCATGGGCACCACCATACTTATTTTTCTCCGATAGATTAAAGAACAAAGAGACTAAGATGCTGTGGAATGGATGGAGTATGGTCAGATCATGTCGGATTTATCACCTAAAGGAAAACTATAGAGTTTGGTGCATTCCATGTTGGTTATTAAGGAAATCCATAACCGCGTATCACTGATCACCTATATGGAGATTCTCAAAGCCAGCACTATGATGTCAATATAATTTCATTATGGAGCGAAGGATATCAAGCAATAAGGTGTTTGGAGATGTTTTTACAACAAAACAAATTGAAGATATGGCTTTATTGGTTTCAAAGCAAAAGAATTTCAATGCCATAAACAGTTTCAACAAAGCATGTTATCTCCTGCAGCGGGATTGTTTGGGATGGATTGCAAAGTAACAGATGGATCACATTCAATGATCTTCTTAAAGAAAATATTTACTCAAAGGAATTGAGAGCCACAAGAAAGATCTTAAAAGACCAAGAACAAAATGGAGGAAAGCTAGCAAGTCAGCCTATCCTACAAATGCATTATGAATCATCATGTTATTGCTATCTCTGTTAAATGGTTCTTTTTAACAACATGCTTGTTGAAATTTATGTGTCATGTAATCAGTTACATTGATTTGATATTAATGAAATTATGACGTTAAAGAAATATATATATTTAACAATATTTTTTTGGGAAGACAACCTATTTCCCCACCATAACTATGACATAGTAATAAATGTACACAAAGTTTCGACCTCGTCCCAATTGCACACCTCCAAAGTATAACAACCTATTTTCACATATGAGAAAAGTTCGAAACTCGTTTCCCCCTAAACTTTGAAAATCGAATTAATCCCAACAAATAGTGGTTTAAAGTTGGTTAGTGTTTCTTAAACCTAAACTTAACCAATGACTAACCTATTTAAACCAAAACTACCCGATTATGATCCGGTTAGAGAATAAAAACCCGATTAAATTAACCACAACCAACCCATGACCCGAATTAAAAAAAAAATTACAAACCCTAATCATCTATCTCTCTCGCGAAGAAGATCGTTTTCTTTTTTGGGAAAATTGCCAAAAGAGAACAAAAAAACAAGGGTGTTGTCCCCTTAGTATAAATCAGTTTTTGTCCAATTTTTCTCCTTTTTACCCTTTCTATATCTGAAAACTAATAAAATAAATACTTTTGTGAATCAAAAAAAATATTAAAAATATAAACAATTAATAAAACACCTATATACACATGCTAGTATTTTTTTTTTTTGAAAAAGTTCATAAATAAAAATTTGAAAATACGTTCTACTAAAGGTAGAAAGTGCATTCTACGGAAAATGGTATAGTAGAAAGCATTTTCTAAAATAAATACGTTCATCTACTATTTTTAGAACGTACATTCTACTATTTACTAAATTTCTAAAAATGTGGAATGTGCATTCTACTAATCCTAAAGCTTCTACTTTTCGTCCGGAAGCATCTTCTACTTTTGTTAAGTATTCTAAATTTTGCGGAACGTGTTTTCTAAAGTTTACTCTTCCTTCTACTAAAAGTAGAAAGCGTGTTCTGGAATCTTGTCAATGTTCTAAAGTTTTAGAAGGCGCCTTCTACGGATAAGATTACCTGATTTTTGCGAAAATTAATGAAATATTTAGTTAAGGAAATATTCTAAAAATATTCTAAAAATATTCTAACTTCCTAAAACGTGTTATTTTCGATTTTGGTTGTCAAAAAAAAAAAAAAACGATTCTCACCTATCTTCTCCATCAATCTATGGTTTCTCCATAGCTTTTCTTTTGATTTTTTTCACAAACTCTTCTTCTCTATGATGCATATCTATACCACATGTGGTGTTTGGAATTTATCAACTACTGGATGGGTTTTTGCTGCTGATGACAAAGGGGCTAGGCTACAGTTATTGGAATCAAATTCTACTTTAGAGGATTTAAAAAGAATGGTTGTGGAGGATTTTGATATGGAAGAAGATAGCTTAGCCGATTTGGAGTTCAGTTATCTACCTACTGAGTTGATTAATACACCAACTTCCCCACCTGTGATAATTGCAAACGATCGACAGCTTAAGAATTTTGTTGGCTATGTTAAAAAGAATGTTTCTACTCAGTTGTGTGTAACATGTTACTCAGTTGTGTGTAACATCTAGATTCCATATCTCGTGTGTCGCACCACGTGGTGGAAGGACCCCTCTGCCGTACTGCACTAGCAAATTATGAAGATTGTATTTCTTTCTACCCCCTCTTAGGAGACTGTACTCTTTCTTAATCATATTGCTGAAGACGGTCGTCATGAAACCAACTCGATAAGGTTTCCATCGATTGAGAGATGTTCTCTCCCGGAATACGAACATGGCGGCGTCAATCTCCTGCATATTTCAATGAGCTTAGCACACGCAATTTATATAAAACACACTGGAAATTAATATTCTACAAGGTTTACACAGTTATGCAGCCACTCAGATGGATCCATAAGACGCTTAGCAATCACATCATCTAAAATAATAGGTCCACAACGTAGAGGTCTGAAACGAAAACATGAATACAAGCTAATATATGTGAGTTTAAATTTAAAATGGCATTAGTAGAGAACGATCATTGACAGAAGATTTGTTTATGTACTTACGTGGAAGAAGGTGACCACTTAGTTACATTTTCCCAATCCTCTTCGCCTACAAACACCAATGCGGCATCTGGATTTGTTTCTGCATCCCTTGTGTCATCACGTAAGTGGGGTATGGACATGTCAACTGGTCTTGATTTTGTTGAGTTTTCAACTTGAACTTGAGAAAGATCAAAACCATCGACAAACGCATCTTGCTGCAGCTCAAACATGTCTTGTGTACTCAATCCAAAATCAAAGGAATTAGTTTGTACATCAATTTGTTTTCCAGCCTATTCAAAACAATATAAACCAAATAAAATAAGAAGTCATTCATATATAACACAAACAAAGCATTACATTCATGGAGTTCCATTACACAAACATATTACACATTACAAACATATTACACAAATTAACCATTCCATATTACAAAATACTAAAAACTGTTACATAATATTGCACAATGAAAATTAAGTTCCAAGCACGGCATAGCTCCAAAAGCCTACGTCCAGCATCCTAACTCAAGCATCCTAGTTCCAAGTTCATCAAGTTCTACATTTTCTCTTAGGTAATACCTTTTTCGCTTGCACAAGTTGATGGCCTTTTCTTTTTGGTGGAACACGACCGCCTTTGCTTTTTGGTGGAGCTTGATCGCCTATGCTCGCTCCTGTCGGGTGATCGCCTTTGCTCGCAGATGCAGGTTGATCTCCTTTGAACTTTAGTAGATCTTCTGCAGCTTGGCTCATGCTAGGATCGCTCCCTTCTTCACTCAACATCACTGCATCCCTGATCTGTGACACCTCGGTCTCCAACTTACCCATCCTTTCCGTAAACCTCCTCTCCATATCTTCCATTTTCGTGCTGAGCTTATCCCCCAAGGAAGTAACATATGTAACGAGGAGACCCTCAATGAAACTCTTAGTTTCACTATCAATACTCTGTTTCTTTTCAGCTGCTCGCTTACACAGCAACTTCTTCTTTCTTGTCTCCGCTCCTTCATCATGAACCTTTCTCTTGCCTTTTCCTGGAACCTCAACCGTAGAGGTCTCCTCGTCTTCTGCAGCATCAGTATCATCGCCACTCATACCAGCTTCTTCATCTATATCATCTTTCAAAGCTTCCTCCATTTCAGTCTCTTCAAGTTCTATAACTGGCCACTCCGTCTTGCTCCAATCGAACTTGCTATTGATCCTACTAAGGACAAGGTTCACTCGTTCATCTTCCATCTCACCCTTCCTTGCATAGTCTTCGTGCAGAAAGACATCACCATTGCCACTCACTGAGATGACCGAGAAGAAGTCACTCTACAAAGAAAACAATTATAACATGAAAAGCTGCAAGAAAATAAATACAACCAAATAAAAGAATATGATAGATATAGATACCTTGTCAGTAAATGAGTCTTCAAGTTTGGTGATGTCTTGATAAGAAACTTTTGCAACTCCTTTCCAGTTGCCACACCTTGGACCTCTGAAGCTGCCTGAGAGTTTTCTGCCGCATATTTCTCCAAAATCCGGAATTGCTTCCATAAGCCAAATCTGGATAGCATAGGAGAAACCCTCGAAAATGTAGCTGCCCTTCTTACCCAACTTCTTTGTAGCCTTGTCGATGGAACGCAGCAGAAAATCGTAGGAGTGAAGACCCCAATGGAACTTCCGAAGCTTGTCAAGATCCATCACCAACTTGATATACATATGAGGGATAAACACCTTCTCATCTCTCCCCATCACCACGCCCATTATCACGCACAAGTAGATCAACCTCATCCTATCAAGCCGAGTCCAGGTGTGAACTTCTTGTAGATGTACCTTCTTGATGGACTGCAAGCTTATCTTACCATCCGTCTTTAATAGCTCACTCCAAAACCCCCCATCGTTTTTCCATTTCACTACACCAGTGCTAGCTTCACGCGAAATCTTTAGACCTGTCACAGCGTGGTACTCCTGAAGCGAAAACCGGAGAGGCGACCTCGCAAAGACAAACCACTTCTCATGCTTCTTCGAGGTAATCAACTGCCTACATAAGAAGCTATCCACCAGTTTTGCCGAAAACTTAAGCTTATTTTCCGCAATAGCCATGATATGAGTGAAAACAGGATCTTTCTTCACATCCTCATACTCTGTAGGCATAGCTGTCTTCAGATACCTGATGAGTTCCATGCGGCAGCAGTTGTTGATCTTCTCGACCTGAGGTTCAAGACCCTCTGCAAACAGTCGCTTAGGTAGCTCTGACTCCATATCTACAGAGAAAAAAAATTATATTATTCAAAACCTTATACAGACACAAGAAACATAGCAACAACAACCCTTATCATTTGACCAACAAGCTAAGACAAAGGTTCTTCTTTACGAGAACAGAGACAACAACTTCACACATACAAAAATAAGGAAATCTTTCATATAATCTTAAACAAGTTCAAATGTCTTTCATATAACAACCCGTATCAATTCATATAATCTTCACACATACAACAAGCCATATCAATTCACAAACTTAAACAAGTTCAAATGTCTTCCAATTCACAAAGGAAATCTTTCATATAATCTGTTAACAACCATAAAAAGAGACAGTTCCAATATATGTACAGTTCATCCATGTATCACAATTAACCAAGTGCCCATTATACGTCTCCCCATTCTTCACCATAATCAATCGAATATCTCAAAACAGTAAAAAAAAATAAGAGAAATACCGGAGAGAGGCTGAGAGGCGGATGCGGAGAGGCGGAGAGACGGAGAGCGGAGCGCGGAGAGGCGGAGAGACGGAGACACAGAGGCGCGGAGAGGCGGAGAGGCGGACAGGCGGACAGGCGGAGAAAGAGAGAGACGGAGAGGCGGAGAAAGAGAGAGATGGAGAGGGAGAGAGGCGGAGAGACGGTTCGCTCAGTCACACCGAAGATAGAGAGAGCCAGAGAGACGGAGATGAAACCGGCGAGAAGCAGAGAGCCGGAGAAAGAGAGGCGGAGAAGCTCGGAGAAGGCGACGGAACCGGAGATAGAGAGAGCCAGAGAGGTGGAGAGAAGCACCGGAGATAGAGAGAGCAGAGGTGGAGAGTCACCGGAGATGGCGACTTAGGGTTTGTTCGCGAATGAGAGAGAGAAAGAGAGGCGGAAGAAACGAGAAGAATGAAAATAGATTTAGGGTTGATTATTTCTTTAACAGTTTTATTCATCTTTTTTTTTTTTTTTTGCTTGCTAAAAGTTTTTTTTTAACTTTTTTCATTATAATTAATTTATGATTTTATTAATCTCGTTTTATATACTTATTAAATCACTAAATGAAAGGTTAATTTTGGGATTATGAAAAAATTTATACCATTAGGACAACTATGAGATTGATTTATACTAAGGGGACAACACCCTTGTTTTTTTGTTCTCTTTTGGCAATTTTCCCTTCTTTTTTTGGGGGTTTTGAGAAAAGAAGAAGAACATCGTTAGCTCCTCCACATCGTTACTCCTCCGATTGTCTCCATTCAGGTAATTTCGACATCTCTCTCTCTGTCTCTGTTTCTCTCTCTCTCTCTCTCTGTCTCTGTCTCTCTCTCTTTGTCTCTGTCTCTGTCTCTCTCTCTCGCTCTCTCTCTCTCTTTCTCTCTATCTCTCGTTATTGAACTCTCTCTGTCTTTGTCTCACACTGTCTCTGTCTCTCTCTCTTTCGTTACTGAACTCTCTTTGTCTCTCTGTCTCTCTGTGTCTCTGTTTTGCAGGAATCAACAATGGAGTCATTGACTGATGTGAATGTAGAGTGGAATGATGTAACTCAATTCAACCCGGGGACACCTGAGTCTCTTGATATTGACTCGGTTTTGGTGTTGGATTGAAATGAAGATTTTTGAATTAATTTGATGTGTTTCAGCCTTTTGTGAGTGGTGAATCTTCTCAGCCTGAAGCCTCCCAAGGTAGATGCACTCAAGACACTCAGCCTAAGAAGTGAATATGCAAAGAAGAGAAGATGGATGTGAAGAAGTGGTCTGTTTTTGTGGTGTTTTTGGTGTTCTTTACTCGGTTTTATGGTGCTTTTTTGAGGTTCTAGGACCTTGTTTCTCGGCTTTAGATTCCTTTTGCACGTTCCATGACCTTGTTTGTCGGCTATTTGAACTAGTTTAATGGATTTAGACTCTATTTTGGTGTGTTCAAGGTATGATTTTGAGTCAATGTATGATATTTTAATGGCTTTGGTCATTCTTTTGAATGCTTTTGAACTCATCACTATTTTAAAGGATTTATAAAATCTTGATTCTCACAATTTTAACAGCAGAAACATTATCATTTTAAACAACAGAAACAACATAAACATCTCAAAATAAAGATACCACCATTGTCATCATCTTAATAATACAACCATCATCATCTTCTTAAACATAACAAACTGAGACAAGTTATACTATCTTAGCCAACACAACCATAGCCAAACATCCTAAGACAACAAGCACCAGCGCCTTCTTGACCTCGCCTTTGGCTTCATTCACAACATCTTCCATTAATTCTTGCAGCAATCTCGGTCTCTAACTTCAATCCAAGCTCTTCAAACTTTCTCTTCTCTTCTTGGGCATCCCTCTCTTCTTCCACACGACCAGCAACCATGCTCTGCTCAAGTCTCCCTATCCTAAACGACAATGCTTCAACTTCATCCAACAACGCCTCATCAACCCATTTGTAACTGTGATTATCATTACTCAGCAACAAAAACAAAAAAAAAATCGATTCACCCACATATTTTGGAGAATCACATTTATATAAACTAACTAACCCTTTTCTAGGCCGCAAAAGCACAACGAAAGTATCTCCTGTAAGGATTTGCCTTCGAATTTGACATCAAGGGGATAACTAATTCTCCACACCAACATCACTACAAGAAATGAGTCATATAGCTACTGATTTTTTCCTAGCTAAAAGGGACAATCTGTCGCTACAATAAATAACGCAACGGATGGCTACGGATAGGAACCGTGGCGTCAGTATTGACGCTAACTCGGATCCGTCGCCATTCCGTAGCTCACTCGCTACGGATTTTGCAAGAGAACTGGCCATATCTAACAGCTACAGCATGGCTAGAGAGTGTTCCGTTTCTCAGTAGCAACAATCTTGGCGATAGATATTGCATAGCTAAATAGCTACAGAGTTTAACTATGGCTTTTCGTAGCAATGACGTAGCTACATATTTGTCTAGAAATTTTTTGTATCTAGAATGTTGGATTCAAATTACCAACAAACATGTTTTAGTAGCAGAAGAATGTTTTTTTAGCATATTTAGCAATAGATACACTGTTGTCTTAAAAGTTATATTGATTTTGAATACAAATCTATACAAACTGATTTTCAGAATAAATTGTTTTACGACATTAGAGTATTATAAGAAAAAAAACTGAAATTCCCAAATGTAACAGATCTGAAAATTCTAGTATCCAAACAAAGAGCTAGATCTAATAAGTGAAAACTAAACTAAAGGCATAAGAAAAACTTCTGTTGGAGATGTTTGTGTGTGGGGAATGGGGATGCTGAGATGTAGAAGCCTGGACTACAGAGGAGCAGAGAGGATACATGACTGCAAAGGCGAAGAAAAGAGATTGGACTGCGAGTCTGCAACCACCGAGGAGATGACCAGAGACTGGACTGCCACATTGTCTTGCACCACCAGAGAGGAGAAGAATGAAGAGGAGATGAACGGAGAGGACACCACACCTTGCGCTATCGGAGAAAAAAGAGGAGAGGAGATTCGCAGAGGGGAAAAAAAGGATGAGGAAAGGAATGAAAATCTCAGATCTGAGAAAGAAGGTTAATAAAGATAAATCAAAAAGAAAATAATATATTAATTGTATTTCATCGTTAGATTAAAGTACTATCAACGGCTACGATTAGTAAATGAGTTATCCTCACCCTTTTACATCGACCACTAACAAGCCACCCTTCTTTGGTGAATAATTTGGCGGGTGTCACGAAAATTTGGCGTCAAAAAAATATTTTCCAAGCGGCAATCAAACTCATGATATAGAGTAAGTGGTATTTATTCTCAATATTTATTTATTTGATAAGACTAGTATGACTATAATTTATTAAACTGTACATATTTTGTAATTGTAATCATTTCTGCCTGCACATAATAATTTGATAAAAGGATAAAAATATATTTGGTATGATTGGATTTTTAATTTTTTGGTAAAACTTCATTTTTTCTTTGTAATACAAAAGTAATTTGCTTTATTTCTTTAGTATAGGGTTTAAGGTTTGGGGTTTGGGGTTTAGATTTAGATTTAGGGTCTAGGAAGTTACTTAGGTTAAAGTGAGAAGGAAATAGGCATGCATATATGTGTCATAAAAAAATTGAAACTTCTATAAAGAACTTCCACAACATTTTAAAAACTTTACTTACCAAAAGAGAATAGATATGAAATTTTGTTACTTGTTATAACAACACCAAAACAAAAGCCAAAAAAAAAAGAGAGAGAGGAAATTATTTTATAAATTTACCAAAGACGTGCTTGCATCCATCCATACGTACAAAGATCTATAATGTTCAATGCAAAATTAACAAAAGGTGTTTGAAAATTACTATATGTACTAGACTTAAACCAACATATGTGTATACCCGTTAGTTTCACAACATAACTTATTTTAATACATGTAGATTAAAAAATCATCATGGAACATAAATTGTATTTGCATTGAAAAATAAATCAACAATTTAACATTCTTATATATACACACATATGTATGTGTATATATTAGGAAATATTATAATTTTTATTGTTTTTTATCATTTATATTATATATAGTATTCTTATTGAAGCGACAGAATAATGAGGATTGAGATATCATCACTATATAGCAATAGAAACAAATGTAGCTACTTGTTGCTAAATAGAAAAATTATAGCAACCATTTATCCTTAGTTAAGTCGTAGCTATTTAGCTACAGATCACCGACGGAATCTGTCTCTAGCTATATAGCTACGAATTGCTACAACTAGCTACAGATTTAGCTACACAAGTAAAATTTTGTGTTCCGTCGCTATATTTGTAGCTAATTAATTTGGCTACAGAAATACTCTAGCCAGTCCGTAGCTATTTTAATAAATTCTTGTAGTGCATCTCTTTGGAACACCAACAACACGACCTCTTGCTCGTGCGCTAGAGACTCCACTCGAGTTTCCAGATTCATGACTCATATTTTCTGGGCTTGGGAAATGAAATTTCTCTCTGAATTTTTTTTAGATTTTAGGGTTCTTAGAGCATGAACTCGATTTTGGGGATTTTGTGGATTTTAAAGAGGTTTCGGGTCGGGTTTAAGTTAAACCATAGTCGGATCTTTATCTGGTTCGAGGTGTACCAATATAACTGGTTTACTATCGGTTCGTGTAATAAACCATTAAAACCAAGCCAAATCTTGGTCTGTGGGGAAACGAGTTTCGTACTTTTCTCGTATGTGGAAATAGGTTGTTATACTTTGGAGGTGTGCAATTGGGACGAGGTCGAAACTTTGTGTACATTTATTACTATGTCATAGTCATGGTGGGGAAATAGGTCGTCTTCCCTATTTTTTTAAAGAAATTGTCTCCTGGTAAGCTGATACTCTCACATAAAAAAAAACTAAAAGTAACATTGGATTTCAAATTATTAGTTATTTTCTTCTCAGATAACAAGTTAGATGTAAATTTCAGCATATAAAAAAATTTAACCGTTGATTTGTATCATAGCTTAATTTGCTATTATTGTGTTGTTCCCTACAGCCAGTTTTACATTGATAATCAGATTTGAGTCATTAGCATGTGATGAAATAGTTAATCTATAATCAATAGTTTAAAAATGTTTGATGTATGAAAAAGATTACCAAATACATTAAGAGGATTCTCCTTGATGGCCTTATCTGATTTCTCACCATCTCATCTTGAGTTGTTACCTACAAATCATGAGTTCGTTACCATTGCTAATCAGATTTGAGTCATTAGCATGTGATAAATAGTTCTAAATCCATAATTAATGGCTTAAAAATGTTTGATGTATGAAACAAACTACCAAATACATTAAGAGGATTCTCTTTGATGGCCTTATCTAATCTTCTCACCATCTCAACTTGAGTTGTTACCTGTAAATCATGAAAAGGTGAATGTTGAAAGTATTGTGTCGCTAGCTTCACGAAAATCACGAAGTGCTAAAGAAGAATTGCTAAGGGTACATTGCTAATTCAGGTGTGATTGTGAATGTTACTTCAGTGAAGGTGGTATAAATTTGATTGTGAGAAAACTAATTCAGAGTTATTTCCATCCTGTGTTCATTTTCTCAAATATTGGCTCATGCTTAGAATCAAGCCTGAGCGTGTGGTAGCTTGCATGGCTATAAACTGTTGAAACAAGAGAAAAGTGTTGATGCGTTCTTAGTTCATCTAAGTGATGATGTTTTGGGTTTATTTTGAGAATCTAAGGTTCGAGAGTTAGAGGAATAAGTGAAACAAACGTCTCTTATAATTAAGAAAGAATAATCCTTGGTTGATTCTGTTCAGGTGTTGTTAGACGAGACCGAGTTTGGCGTATTTTCTTGGATGCAAACATTAAAGACCAATTTTGTGAAGCTTTGTTGAGCATATGTGATCAGGCTAAGTCATCATGTGAAAGGCTGTCGCATATTTCAATGGTAAAGGAGATTGAAGAGCAAGAAAGATTGCCTCGTCTTGAATCTGAATAGAGTGGAACATGACGTAGAAAATGTATGGGAACACAACAAAGCGACAGAGAAAGAAAACTGCTAAGTGTTGAAGTAATGCAGTAGCCATCTTTGTTTTGCTGAGAGAAGCAAGCTTAAGAAGAGAAAAGAGAAAGAGGCCACCTCAAGTATCTTTGAGAAGATTACACTGACAACGCTCGCAGTGAAGATGTTCGCCTGTAAATCTGACGAAAAAGAAAACATGCAGATGATGCTTTTGGTTGATGTGCTACAGACTGCTAAGGTTGAAGCTGCTTTTCATAAGATTAAAGGACAGATTACCAAGGACATTTTTGAACTTTGCAAAAGGTGGATATTAAATGTTCAAATATTATAGACTGTGAGTTAAGATTCCGCTGCAACAATAGAATGTCTATAAGCTAAATACTAGACGAAACATAAGAATTTTTCAAGGGATATAAGAAGAGTTCTTCAAGGTTCAGTGATGCTTAAGAGGTTTACTTGGTGTGAGAAAGCTATGCTTAAATTTGTTGCTGAAAAGTTGGAGTCAGTTTTGAGTCAAGGGAATTGGGTTAATCAAAGAATGGACTATCAAAGCCCTTCATTGTTCTGAATGCCGGTGTACAAGCGTGTGAAATCTCAAGACTTCTGATGTTGGCCCTGGAAAGATCTCTGCATTTCAATTTGACATGTTATGATGATTATTCATTGATGTATGAATGAAGTTACTGATGCACAAGAAAGAGAACATTTAATCTGATTGTTAAAAGCTGTGTGATATTCTGCATCTGATATAAATTGTATGATATTTTTCTGCATCTGGTACATATCACAGACTATTGCATCAATCTGTTCTGAGATGGGTTATTCAAGGAGACGTGTGGTGATCCTTATGTAATCTGATTGAGCTGAAATTTGGTGATGATCTTCATTATGCTACTGTCTTGTAATTCAACGGTCGGATTGAGATTTCAACGGTTGGTTTGTGTCTTATTTGAACTTCTTCAGACTGGTCCAGTATAGCTCATCTAAATTCTTTTTCAGCTTCAGTACAGTTTGCAGTGATATTAGTAAAGAAAGACAGCAGCAGACATAGAGTATATCATTTAAGAAAGGAGTTACACAGTCTAAAGGCTTCAATTTGGTAAAACATGTGATATGAGCTTACTATAATATGCATATATGTTATCAAGATTTGTCAGAGAAATTTTGGACAGAGAGTCAACTTAAGAGCAGTGAGACACCTAGACCAGAAGAAAGGAGGTAGTGGAAAAGAAGGGTTATAAAGTGGAAAAAGAAGAGAATCGCCTTCTGAAAGAAACAAATGGATCATGGAGTTTTACAACTTCGGTAACAAAATTTGCGACAGAAATTGCTACACTGACATGCTCAGACTGGTTGCAGGTTGTGCACAGAGGTTGGTTGGTTGTTTGCACAAGAAGAAAAGCAGAAAAGCATGTCTACTGATCGAAAAGATTATGTTAGTTACTTGGTATTATTCTGCAATATTTCGGCTGATCGCGGATATGCTGAAGACAACTGGGAGAAAGTTCTATAGGCTCAAAAGTGTTTTGAACAGACTGAAACTTTGTGTTGGCCTTCTTAATAATCAACGACAGTTTCAGCATGGGACACATTCTGATTCAAAAGGATAGCTCATACGGAGTTTGAAACATGTTAAGACTTTAGATGAGTTTGAACAGACGGAACCATGATTCATTGTTGGGATTTTTATTTAGTTAGTTTGATGGGTTGTATCCTCTACACTTACGAGTCTCCGATTCTCTAAACTGAGAATATCTTGTACGAATATGAAACTTGGAAACTGCAGCTACTTGAAACAGAGGAGATGAGAAGATGGACAGCAGGCTACAAAGCATTGTGGTTCAGCTTTCTGCAGTGTTTGATCTATGCTTAATGGATATATTCAAAAGTACTGTCAAGATATGTTTAAAAAGAGAAGAAATCAGATAGGGCTATTGCGTGGATGTGCTGCTGTCAGGAAATCAAGTACATGGCTGGTTCTGCTAAGTAATGAGGATGAGTTATGATTCATGGGCACCAAGCAGGAGTTTGAGAGTAACATGAATTCTGCTTGTACATCATCTTAATTCAGGAACATCAGTTGTCACACGTGAAATATCTTGCTCAGAATTGCTACAACATCAACAAGCGACTGTTTTGTGCATACGATAGGCTCAGATCATGTGCTATTGGCGACAGCGGTGTCTGGTTGATGTCAGGATAGCCGATTCTAAGTGATTGTCATTTACGATGTCTCTTTTTATTATTAAAGAAGTTTGAGTCATATATTCTCTTTTCTTGGAAGCGAGGCAGTCAGTTTTTCACAGACTTTATGATGGCTAAAGTTGTTCAACTTGGGGTTCTACTTTAACAAGGATGTTTATGATGCCGTACTGGTTGCTTGAATGTCACTTACTAGTTTAACGAAGTCAAAGAAGCTAGACTGAGACCATATGCAAATTTGGAATGAACGTTATAAATTTATGAGAAAGGAGAGTATCAAGACGTCAGATTTACATCGTGGATGGTTATGGGCTTCATAATGACTGAAAGAAAACTTGATGCAATTCTGATGACATGTGTTTCATAGAGACAAGGTCATGGGTTCACGTATTCTTGAACACGTTACAGGAGAGTATACCGGCTCTGTTTAGTTTGGAGAATGCTGTGAAGTTACATGCAACCAAAGATCATTGTGGTTCATGAGAAACGAGACTGGTCGCAAGTTGTTTTGATGAGCTGATGATGTAGCGGAAGCTTCTAGGGATAGAACTAGATCCGTTTATTCCAAGAATACACGAATCTAGGGTTTGTGAATACTCTTCACAGTGCTTAATTAAAAGCTCTTAGGGTTTGTGAATACTCTTCACAGTGGTTTATAAAAACATCTTTAGGGTTTGAGAATACTCTTCTCAGTGGTTTATCAAAACCACTTCTGGAAAACTCCTTTATTAATCAAATCATCATAAACTGAATACAAAGTTAAGCCTAGACGGCTATATATAAGAAAGCCATAAAACCCTAAAATAGTAAAGATAAATATCTAAATAATAAATAAATAAATAATGAAATATTTGGAAATATTCAAAATATTTATCTGCATCATTCTCTCTGGGTTGGAGAAGATTCGCCCTCGAATCTTGATCGTAGAATTCGAATCCAAATTGTTTTCCAAGAAAAACTCTTCCTCAAATCTTCAATAGCTTGTATCGCACGGTTTTTGCACGAATCCGATTGTAACTTGAATCTTCAAAAATCCGTTTTTGCACAAACTTTGCACAAAGCAGATAATTAAGATTCTGCCCAAAATCTTTATCAATATAACTTCGCCCTATTTCTGCACGAAAATCGTTCTGCACAGACTTTACACAGATCTCGTCCCGTCCGAATTTTGCACAAACTTCATCTTTATTGACAGAGTCGACAACACAAATATCTTCTTCGATAAATATCTCCTCGTCATCATCATCATCAAACTGCACATCTTGAGCTCGTGCTGCTTCTCTTTTCTTTAATGCCTCATCGAACTTATTTAATGCCGTGCAAAAATCTTGTTCTAACTTTTTATAAATCTTGTTGAGATCTTGTTTAAGCTTTTCCAAGATATGATCTTGTTTAAGCTTTTCCAAGATCTCAGCTAGTGGTTGTTGTTGTAGATACATCTGCGATCAAGATAATAGAACCGTTTGGCTCTGATACCAACTGATGTAGCGGAAGCTTCTAGGGATAGAACTAGATCCGTTTATTCCAAGAATACACGAATCTAGGGTTTGTGAATACTCTTCACAGTGCTTAATTAAAAGCTCATAGGGTTTGTGAATACTCTTCACAGTGGTTTATAAAAACCTCTTTAGGGTTTGAGAATACTCTTCTCAGTGGTTTATCAAAACCTCTTCGGGAAAACTCCTTTATTAGTCAAATCATCATAAACTGAATACAAAGTTAAGCCTAGACGGCTATATATAAGAAAGCCATAAAACCCTAAGTAACTGATGTAGCGGAAGCTTCTAGGGATAGAACTAGATCCGTTTATTCCAAGAATACACGAATCTAGGGTTTGTGAATACTCTTCACAGTACTTAATTAAAAGCTCTTAGGGTTTGTGAATACTCTTCACAGTGGTTTATAAAAACCTCTTTAGGGTTTGAGAATACTCTTCTCAGTGGTTTATCAAAACCTCTTCTGGAAAACTCCTTTATTAATCAAATCATCATAAACTGAATACAAAGTTAAGCCTAGACGGCTATATATAAGAAAGTCATAAAACCCTAAAATAGTAAAGATAAATATCTAAATAATAAATAAATAAATAATAAAATATTTGGAAATATTCCAAATATTTATCTACATCAGCTGATCTACAATATATGCATTAAATAAATGGAAGACAGCGATTCAGAGGGTACTGGTTGTTGTGAACTTATGCAAATTTTTGAAGATTAAAGAAAAGAAAATATTGTTCAGCCAATGTACCAATGACTGAAACAGAAGATTAGCAAGAGTTGTTACATTGCCTTTCATGGTTGATTCAGATCAAGTTTGCATCAAAGATGCTGGTGAAATAAGATGAGAAATCTGAAAATTACTTGTAGACATCTGATTTTGGATATTGTTTTCAAACAGAGCGAGATACATGCTTCAATTAACACTGATGTGCCGATGCAAAGGGAGGCAAAAAAGAAACTGCATGTCAAATGTGATGTTCACCTATGGGATAAAGCTGTAGAAGATAAGAATCAAGATTTAGGTAAGCAAAAGACATGGTGATGTGATGATTCAGAGAATTTAAGGGTCAGGGACTTTATCAGTGGGTCTTTCAAAGTGCTGGATCAGATTGAAATCTCGTGTCAGGCTTTTTCGATTTTGCTATTTTGAGAATGAGCGGTAGGAAGCCACTTTTATGAGATTATTTATCATGTGTTTTCAAGATATGTCCGTACAGAGATTGTGGTGAACAGTGAGGAGTTATGTTTGGAGGACATACAAGCATAGAGCAGGAAATTGTATCGATGGATGTGATAAAGACTAAACCAGAAGTTAAACATGAATTGGAAAATGAAAAATATTCTGATCTGAGATACTATGAGAAGCTTCAGTTATTTGTATGTTTGTTTTTAGCGGAGTTGTGCACTCAAGCAGGAGAAGAAGATATATATGAGATGTTCATAGAAATCAGGCTTAACTCATGGGGGTTTTAATGATATACTGGATATACAGACAAAGATGGAGCTTAAAGGATGTGAGATTAAATTAAGAGAGCATCTCATGTTTCATGCTTGTGACAAGAGTTTACAGAATCTAATGGTTGAGTATCAAACTAAGGTAAAAAGGAGGAGAATGAAGATGTTAGATCTTTTGAGTATTGAGATGATCTGATATGCAGTATTGTGTGTATGCTTGGATTCTAAAACGCAGTCATCAAGAGAGAGATTGAAGATGTAATGCTGACTGGTTTGAGAAAACACATGTAGTAGTTTGTGTGCTAATCCATAAGTAGTGCATGAACTGGGACAGGAAGTCTTTCACGAAGCTGAGCTATGAAGCGACTGCTGAAATACTTAAGTTGATGACATGGGGTAGACTTATACAAGTCAAGACGTGGCTGCTGAATTGAGAAATCATCTTAAATAGTATATTTAAATAGTATATTTAAGATGAGGAAGAACTTCCTTATTCTTAAGAGAAGAAAAGGGAAAGATTGTATGGAGATCCTAAGTTTACGGTTTAGCAACCGGATAAATACTAGGAGACCGTCAAAGAAAAAAGTGTGCGCCTAGGGTATTCTTGAGAGAAGCACACATGTGTTTGACATCGTCCTACCAGACAGATGGTGAGATCTGTTGGTGGTTTTGTTGTAGAGAATTATGCTCTTCATAAGAACAATGAGTAGTTGTTGCTCTAACCATTGTAATCTAGATAAAAGTGGTAGGCACAATTGTGTGATGGATACTATATAGCAATTGTAGGTTGCGATCTGTTTTAGTGAATGGTTTCTGGATGTGATCCCGGAGATATAGGAAACGAATTCCGTTAACAAATTTATATGTATTCTGCTCATACATATTCTATATGCACTTGAACACGTAGTACTATCCACAATATGGACTAACAGACTTCATTCAAATGATAGAAGATACAATCTTACAAGTAACTACAATGAGCGACAATCTTTATTATTATAAAAATAAACTTGCGTTAGTAACCAAACAAGTCATCAACAACAGATAAGAAAAATAAGCATTAACAAAATAATTAGAGAAAGGATAAACTAATGATATTTTATTTCCTATTTGGCGCCTTTCCATGAGGAGATCGCGAGTCTCGGATCATCTTTTCTTTTGATAGTATTCCTGCTAACCTTCACAGCCAAAATTTAAATATATTAACACAAAATTTATAATCATGTAAATATGAATGATTCAGATATCAAATGCAAAATTTATGTCTCATATACTTTATAAGGGCCTTTTCATTGGTCACTTCATAAGCATTTTCGTTACATCCCGACTCAAGATTGACTCTTGAAACATGTTTCTTGAGAAGTTCATCTCCTGTCTTGGCGAGAATGTCGAGATTCTCAACGGTAGAAATATCAACAGAAGCAGCATCCCCATTTAATGTATCATCCTGTATAATTCAAAGCAATTGTTATAAATATGGCGACAAAGAAAAGGAAAAGGATAGTGAGCTGATTTTTGGCACCTGGATTCGTATATAATTGGCTTCAGAGTGAAGAGCTCGAAAAACGGCAGAGAGATGAAAATCAACCATATCGGAACTAGCTTGCATGAAAGCATCAATGAGAGGTGTAGAGTTGTCGTGTGTTAACCAACTCAACATTCCCCATCCAGCTACTTCATTTGCGTTGAATTTCTCTTCTGATTTACGAGTTCCAGTTCCAAGAGAAAGCACAAGAAACCTTCCGTAATCATTTGGTCTTATGGGGAAAAAGTCACTGCTCCCTCTTGTTATTTCTTTTGTCACCTCCCCAATGGCCACCAAAGCCTATATTATAAATGGTATAGTATTAGACAATCCTTCTATAGATATTAATGCCTGGATGGGTTTCTTTTGGGTCAACTAATGAGTTCCATATAAAATAAAATAAAATAAATGCTTGAACTTTCTACCATCGTAATTCAATGTTTTAATACAATTTATATATTATAATAATGAAAACCCAGCCAGAAACATAAAGAAAATTTAAAATCTTCAATGTAGATGCTAATTCAATTAATTTATTTATTTTAGTTAATTAACAGTAAAAAGGAAATATGTATTAACTTAGTCTAGCATTTCATGGCCTTGATTGTTAAAGCTCTGCGTAGTACGGTTTGTATGACAAAAAAAAATAAAAGAAATGAAGATATTTGTTTCATACAAACCGTACTACGTAGAGCTTTAACAATCAAGGCCATGAAATGCTAGACTAAGTTGATATATAATTCCTTTTTACTGTTATTGTATAGATTCTTATTTTAATAATGTTGAAAGCTACAATGACTATAATTTCATATCTCTGTTATTTACCGGATTGTTAGCTGCAACTCCCCCGTCAATAAGATTGTATTCTTTCACGTTTCCGGCTGAATCATGGGTTTCGAAGAAATGGGCAGGCAAGTATGTAGGCGCTGCTGAAGTTGAGATTGTTATGTCAGCGAGGGTTGCGTTCTTGAGATGATTTGTCTTCACCTGACAGATAGTTTCTTTATTGTATCAAAAGTTTTGTATATTTGAACATATCGTAGTATCTGATTAGACATAAAAAGCAAATCAAACCTCGTAACTACTAAATATAGTAGGTTGAAGATGCTTTATATCGAAAGTTGGAATGACAACGTTAGTAAGTGTTTGATGCAACCTTGTATCACCCAATTTGGCATGGATAAGTCGATGAAGGTATTCACCATCATACTTGGGACCAGTCAAAGACTTCAGCAAGTTCTTGGTGGCAGAGAATGGGAAATGATCTTGAGGAAAGATTTTTGGGCAGTGCTCAAGATAAAATTCTTTAATCTCAGAGGCTGCAAACAAGGGTCGGCCTTCCTTATTGGGAGCAGTTAGCATGGCTGTAACCAGTCCACCGGTGCTTGTTCCTGCCATAACATCAAAGTAGTCTGCAAGTCTTGCTTGGTCTCCGTCCAGTTTCTGCACATCCATGTATGTATAGAGTTATAAGATTTCCATAATTCCATAAGTACCAAATAAAAATATTATATTGCAAATTTCTATTAACTCGAAAGCTCATTATTAGAGTTGACCAAATAGAAGTAAGTGTTATCCATGTGATATATGGTTAGGTAGGACAAATATACCTGAAGTTCCGATTCCAAAAAAGCAAGGATAGTGGCAGGAATAATCCCTCTAATGCCACCACCATCGATGCTAAGGATTGTGACTAAGTTTCCATAAGTTGGGGGTTGAAGAGGTGATTTTGGGCTCTCCATTTGCATCTAACAGAAGGCAATTTATCGATACTTGAGAAGATATAACTTTGATTATAAGATATTATGTGGATACTTTTATTGTGAGATATTATGAGAGGTTAAAAAATCTATGTATTTATAGGACAAAAGGGGCTGCTGTACCAACGTTCGACTAGGTCTTCATTCTTAGTATATTTTACTCGTCGAAGTAACTTGTAACTTCGTCCATTTGGAGCTCCAATCTTACTGGTTATTCAAATGGACTTTTCGTGAACTTCTTTTCTTCTTATTTGGACCATGTCAACCCTTTTATAACCTAACTAAAATATTTTATTGTTTAAAGGATATAAACTTCTGAGTGCAGAAGGTAAATCAAAAGAGACAAAATACACAAACACACACCAATGATTTTATTAGAAATTGCCTTTTACACTTAATTACAAGATCTGTTTAATCAGCTTCTCTAGTCTGTTAACATCCTAACAGCTGCTACTGAAAAATTCCTAAAGTACCCGCTTATGTGTCTCTACCGTCAAGTATTTCAGCCTCTACTTCAGCACAATCCAGAACGCTTCCAAGTGCTTCTCTCTCTCTATAAGATCAGTCTTTGTGTCTCTGTCTCTCTACAGACGACCCCATAGCTATCTTATATTAGTCTCCACGTTCCCGAAACCTAGTCTCCAAGGAACCACAATATGGACATCTTCCATATCAATAAGTGCAACTTTCCTTTTCTTGAAATGCACTTATTCCTCTTCTTTTAAGTCATAAACTTGCTACCCAAATTTATTCCTCTTTGCATTTTCTCCAAGATACACGTTTGCTCTCCAAGTCTACACGACTCCAGCTCAACACCTTGACTCCACATGGTCTTCACCACTCAACACGACGTCTGCTACAGCAACTACGTCAACGACTACTTCAGGACGGACATCTTTACATCAACAATCTCTCCCTTTTAGCTTTGTGTGCCGGCCAAGTACAACATTCTTCTGGTTCAACAACCACGTTCCCCACCTGGAAACTTCCATGCCAATTGTGCTTTTCTCTCCCACGAGATGTGCACCACACCATGCTTTTCTCCCTCATGAGATATGCATTCTCTTGAATTCAGTTGACCAGAACGTCACCATTCTCCCCCTGCTTGATTGCATACTAAGCTAAAACAGATGCTTAGATGTCAAGTCTTTCAAACAAACCCGTTTGCTACTCCATGTGTAATCATGATACAGCCTCTGCTGTAGCGGAATAGATTACAAGTACTGCATCACGATCTGACGCAGCTGTCGAGCTACCTCTCGACCCACTTCTGTTGAGGACCTGGCTTTCTTCATGCGTCGTCTCCTTGACCATGAGCCCTTCCTCAACCACCCCGAGTGCACCCTGCACTTTTTGCTATATAGCCTTGGAGTGATTTCGCTATCACCCTCCTGAAGATCATCTCGCATCACTTCCTGACGCACTTCGATCTCCTTCCCCTTTGTGCTATGGACAACTCCGTGTCCTTGCTCCAGACTTGATGCTTCTTGATCTTCCTCAAGATCACTCTTACCTGAGCTGCATCCATCTTCTGATGTCTCTTCCTTGATCTCATCAAGTAAGCCACTCTTGCCTACAAACACCTCTTCAACCTCCTTGGATTTAGTGAATGCCTTATTCACCTTCTTGGCCATGTTTCTGCTCTTCTCACGAGCAAAACATTCCACCTTCTTGTGTCCAACCTTTCCACAGAACTAGCAGCAAATCCGATGTGTTTTCTTGGTTCGCTTGACACAGTTGCTGGTGCACCAATCAGCCTCCTTCCTTGTACCAGCTGCACACCCATGCTTCAGACCCTCCTGTCTGGACTTCATGTTCCTGCACTGATGAACCACCTTCGGCTTGTTACTCACAGTCACACGCTATAGAACTTTCTGCCGCACTCCTTGTCGTACGTCCCGATACACTTTCTGACAAGCTTCTTTGGCTCCACTTTTTGATGTGCTCCCTCGCACAAAATGTGGCAGCCCCTTCTGTTGAACTTCTCCAGTAGCAACTTTCCTCAGCTTGCTAACTTCCTGCTCAAGAGACTCATACTTCTCATTCACATCCATAAGTTCTTCACCAAGTTCTTCAAGCAGCTCGTTCTGCTTGTGAGCCATATCTTCCAATCTCAGATTCTGATCCTTGACCCTTAACCATTTATTAAGCAGCACTTGATACTCCTCATCATATGTACTGAGATCTGAATTAGAGGATTCGCTAGATCCCTCCTTGCGTGCACCAAATGTAACAAGGTTCACCTTTTCATCTTCTTCAGACTCTGAATCATTAGACGACTGCAATGGACTACTTTTTCTCTTCTTTGAGTTTGGACATTCACGTCGTGTGTGTCCAACACCTCTATACTCAGAGCACTTGAGCTCCCTTCGGTGTACCACCAGACAGTTAGCCCTTATATGACCAACTCCTTCACACTCGTAACACTTGAGACGTTCTCTCCTTCTGCTACTGTCACGACCACCTCCCTGGTGTCCATACTGATTCCTCCCACCCGAGGAATTCATGAACTTACCAAAATATTTGGCCAATATACCCATGACATCTTCCAGATTCACAGAGCCATCACCACCTTTATCAGCTACAAGGGCTATACTCCCTGGCATACCTCCTGATGTACCAACCGAGCTACTGCCCCCCTCCATCTTTTCCGCCTTCAGTATACCCACTACTTTGTCAAACTTGAGCTCATCCGTGTTTGCAGTCATATTCAAGACCGCCTTGTGAGCTCCAAACCTCCCTGGAAGACAGCGTAGTAACTTCTTCACTAGCTTTTTCTCCTTGTACTTCTTTCCAAGTACACATGCTTCATGCGCCATATCACTGAGTTTGGCACTGAAGCTCGCCACAGTATCTGCATCTGACCACATGAGATTCTCAAACTGCGACCCAAGATGATCCAGACGTGTCCTCTTGACACTGTCATCTCCTTAAAACGAATTCAGCAGGATCTCCCACGCCTCTTTAGCTGAAGTACTCCCCTGAATCAGCTGAAACTGCTCTACTTCAACAGCTCCAAAAATCGTCGACAATGCCTTTGCATTAAATTTTGATGCATTGCGCTTTGCCTCTGACCAATCCTTCTTTGGCTTAGGTTCTTCCCATCTGATGTGACTATGGTAGGCTCCTCCCAACCAGTCTCCACAGCTGTCCACGCATCTTCATTGATTCCTCGAATCAACTGCTTCATGCGAGCCTTCCAATGACCATACTGGTCCGCATTCAACATGATTGCCTTCTGCACAGAAACAACCGTGTCCATCTTCACCTTTAGGATCACACCAGTAACTTAGGTGACCCGCTCTGATACCACTTATTAGTGCAAAGATGACACAACAATAGTAATACAGAAGGTAAACCAAGAGAGACAAAATACACAAGCACACACCAATAGCTTTATTAGAAATCGCCTTGTACACTCAGTTACAAGATCTGCTTAATCAGCCTCGCTAGCCTGTTAACACCCTAACAGCTGATACTGAAAGATTTATAAGCTACCCACTTATGTCTCTCTACCGTCAAGTACTTCAGCCCCTGATTCAGCACGACCCAGAACACTTCCAAGTGCTTCTCTCTCTCTCTCTATAAGATCAGCCTCTGTGTCTCTGTCTCTCTAGAAACGACCCCATAGCTATCTTATATTAGTCTCCACGTTCCCGAAACCCTGAACCACAATATGAAACATCTTCCATATCAATAAGTGCAACTTTCCTTTTCCTGGAATGCACTTATTCTCTTTTATGATTTTTATTTTTATTTTCCGTTATTATCGTGTTCTGATTGCTTGACGTGTGGTTTCTCAGAAATCCGGGACCTCTGGGAAATTAGGGTTTTCCTACTTTCCTAAAATATACGAAATATTGACGGTGCGAATTTCGGTTCCCACAGTTTGGCGCTAGAAGGAGGGGGTCACGGATTATTCTTACTCATAGCCACAAAACGCTTGATCAGAAAGACGTACACAAATATAAAAGACAAACTCGCAGCACTGACTGCCCCTACGGCCAACGCTTACGCAAACGCCGTAGTATTCAACAAAAACAAAAATTTAGTCATGACCTTCCGTCACAGTAAGAGAACTAAATCGAGCTCGTGATTTTTTCCTCTAAACACAAAGGGCAACGATAAAAAAAATTATAACCCCGTGAAATTCTTTTTATTACCGAGTTGGAGAAATCTCAGCGCATAAGGGTTCGACCAAGACGATTTCTTCGAAAACGTTTCGGAAAAAATAAACTTGCTCCCCCAATAACTGCGGAAAAACCCTAGGTTACTCGCAGAAAGTTAAACTCAAAGACAAGCTCGGTCGCTATAGCGACCGAATACCAAGACAAGCTCGGTCGCCTTATACACTCAGTTACAAGATCTGCTTAATCAGCCTCGCTAGCCTGTTAACACTCTAACAGCTGCTACTGAAAGACTTATAAGCTACCCGCTTATGTCTCTCTACCGTCAAGTACTTCAGCCCCTGCTTCAGCACGACCCAGAACACTTCCAAGTGCTTCTCTCTCTCTCTATAAGATCAGCCTCTGTGTCTCTGTCTCTCTAGAAACGACCCCATAGCTATCTTATATTAGTCTCCACGTTCCCGAAACCCTGAACCACAATATGAAACATCTTCCATATCAATAAGTGCGACTTTCCTTTTCCTGGAATGCACTTATTCCTCTTCCTTTAAGTCATAAACTTGCTCCCCAAGTTTATTCCTCTTTGCCTTTTCTCCAAGATACACGCTTACTCTCCAAGTCTACACGACTCTAGCTCAGCACCTTGACTCCACATGGTCTTCATCACTCAACACGACGTCTGCTTCAGCAACTACGTCAACGACTACTTCAGGACAGACATCTTTACATCAACACACTTGAATACATGTTTCTTTTTTTAAATAATAATAGTAGGTTCAGATTCCTTATCATAAGAAACCACATCTACTAATGGGGATCAAAACTTAAGACATCGAGTGTTTGCATTGCACAAAGAGGTAGAAGCAATAAGATGGGTTAGAATATGTTTCAACATTCAAATTGTCAACACTTTGAGACAGATTATAAGGAGTCTGATTGCAATGCTAAAAGAACCACAAGCTTGACCGAATTTTGAAACGGAATTGGAAATAAGTCAGACATTTCAGATATGTTATTCAGATTTCAAGATTTTCGATATTTCAAGAGAGCAAAATGGTATTGACGATTCTTTAGCTAAGAATGCTTCTTTTCTTAGATTTTTTGTTACATCGGTTACTCTATTTCAGTCTGATTATCTAAACTTATCACGAGGAAACACATCTAGCACACTCTTCTAGTCACCAAGAGAAGTTGTACTAATGTAAGTATTGTTCCCATGTTGTAATGTATTTGTCTAATGTTCTCCTAACACTAAATCTGTATAAACAACGAAAGCATGGTCAATCGGTCTCCGAAGGTACTTATTTTAATTCTTCTCATTATTATCGGGGTAGAGACAGCTGAGTCATGAGAGTTTTGAAAATATAAAAGGCGGCGACAAATAGAAAGTTACAAAATAAGTATATCCTTTCTTGCAAAAGTAAAAGTCATTACGGTGACAGCCGCCACTCATTACCATCCCACTATTTCAACGTTCTTACGTCGACCGAAGGAAGTACGCATTACTTGTATATTAAAAAAAATTCATCTCTACTCTATGTTTTACTATAAGACAGAATAAAAATTAAATAGTAAACATAAATAATTTATCCGAACCCCATCCGAAACCAATCTAAACCCAACTGCTTCAAATCGATCCGGGTAAAGATAAATTGATCTATTAAATATATTTGTTCAGGATCCGCGAGCACAACTTCGGGTACGGATCCTATCTGAGACCTGATCGAGTTTCTAAAATTAAAAAAATATATATTTATTGTGTATATTGTTATATTGGGATTTTCAGTTTATTTTGGTATTACATATATTTTTATAAGTTTTTAGTTTCATGTATTTGGTTATAGATTCCGGTAAAAAAAGACTTTTGTAAATATAATTCAGGTGTAAAGGTAAAATTGCGTGTACTTTGGATCTTAGAATCAGAATTCAAATAAAATTTCAGGTATTTTATGAGTAGTAGTTAAACATTCTCATAACTTTGTTGGTTTCAGGTATTTTCAGATCTTCCGGTTTAGTTTGGGTACTTTGGATCCAGTTCGGATTCTAAATATCAAAACCGATCCAAACCTGAAATATAGCCAAAAATAATTGGTATTTCACAGGTTTTCTAAATCAGCACCTGGTGAAAATGCCATTTCCTTCTTTTGTGAAAAGTTTGTCAGAATCCCAATTTGTAAAGGAATAATTCCTTGGGTGATAAATAATATCTCACCACTAGGCTGAAAATATATTCCTCAAGTTTGTGTAGTGATACTTCAAACACATGTTTAACCGAGCTACAAAAACTTCCATTATAGAGGAACCAAGTCATACTTCATGTTCGAGTCCTCCAAGTTGCAAAAGGAGGAACCACTCGATCGGAGAGGAATATGAATACTTCTCTTCTTTCTTTTGCACGACGGGGGATAATAATTCCAAATTTCAACAGGAACCTTGCTATAAAAAATAAAAATAAATGATTATTTTTACATTCCCGGTAAATCTCAGTAGTGATCAATATAAATAGATGGAAGATCAAGATTGGAGATATTGGAATTACACTATCAAATCTTTTGATGCAAGTATTCATAGTGAGAAAGTAGGAAACATAAAATGAAAATATCTTGCTTATCCTTGGTCGTTTCAGTATCTAACCTGGACCACTTCGGTGGAGTCAAGATACTCGGTTTAAAAAGAAAAAATCAATTGACATTATAAACTCAAGATAATTGTTTACAGCAAAAATATTTACCAAGAGACATCATACCTAAAGGTGGAGAAAATACTTCCTTTACTATTTTAATACCTAGCCAAGAGGGTCGATTTAAAGAATAGTGACGATGAGAATATCCGTAGTGCAATGCGTGCTTGTAGAATTTCTTGGCAACTTGCAAAAAATTATATTTCTGGAATATATTGTGTGACAAAGGACTCATTATTGTTATTTTTTTTCATTATTGTTAATATTCTTTCTTGGGTTTAAAGATTTTTTTCTCATAAGAAGAAGCTTGAACATCCATTATTCATACCTGGAAACCATACCAAGCCATCTTAGAAACTTGAACATCTATTATCCATATCACAACTAAAATCAAATTCTAAACGTTGGATAGTTTGGATCACAAAGATAAAACTAGCCTTTGACCCGCACGGAAGTGCGGGTGTGTTGGGGTCAAAAACGGTCACAACGAAATTAACTTTCGAAAATATTCTTCGAAAAAGATAAATCTCGTAAAAATTGCTTAAACTAACTTTTACGATAAAATTCTTGAATAGATTTGTCCGCAGCGTCGAAACAAGCTCTAATGGTTCGTGTTGACGACGAAGTTAGTATCAAAACATTCGATAAAAATATATGTCTTAAGAATTTCTACGTTTTCAAGGAAAACGTATACGAAAAACTTATACGAAAAACTTGCGGGAAAATCTTGTTTTAAAAATAACGATTTTTTAAATCAACAATTTAAGAAAATCAACGATATCTTAAATCAACGATTTCTTAAAATCAACGATTTCTTAAAATCTACGATTTCTTAAATCTACGATTTCTTAAATCTACGATTTCTTAAATCTACGATTTCTTAAATCTACGATTTCTTAAAAATCGTCTCCTTGCAAAAGGTTCCGCGACTAAACAAAGTTCTCGTTAAAACACGATCATCGGAGATAACAAAAGATCGTTAAACCACGAGGATGCGGCTTCGCAATCGCGGAACAACCAAAGGGTCATACGAAGCTCGGTCGCTATAGCGACCGAGCTCGGAAAACAAGCTCGGTCGCTATAGCGACTGAGCTAGAGAACAAGCTCGGTAGCTATATAGCGACCAAGCTCACCAGACCCGTCTCGGCGAGGGCTTCGATTTGATATCTTGATCGTTTTCTGGGTCCTCACGGTTTGAGAGAACGGCCTCTTTGAAGTTCCAAGGCAGATTCCTTAAAATCTTGTTTTATGACAACGATTCTTTAAAACGACGATTTCCTAATCAACGATTTAAGAAATCAACGATTTCTTAAAAAACGACGATTTCTTAATCAACGACTTAAGAAATCAACGATTTCTTAATCAACGACTTGAGAAATCAACGATTTAAAAAAGTAACGATTTCTTAAAAGTCAAACGGAACTTTGTTATCAAAGGACCAAAACTCCGCAAACAAGCATCCTAAGAGAATCGTAGCTTTTCGATAGGTTCAAACACTTGGATAACTGACCTCAGACCACGGCATAAACCCGGTCGCGATGGCAATTGGGTCACGAACGAGAGCTCGGTTGCTATAGCGAACGGATCACGAAACCACGCTCGATCGCTATAGCGACCGAGCTACGATTACAGGTCGGTCGCTATAGCGATCGAGCGTTCGTACATCGATCATTCTCCGAAACGTCTGAAGTCTTCTGAAACGACGATACGACGTAAAGCTATGCATTTCGACTATCCGAATAGCCGTTCTCCGCAACTCACGACTATCCGTTTCTTGATCTCTCGATCAAATGGAATCGTCCGTTTGGTTTACGATAAAACCGCGGAAACTTAACCTTATCGAAGAAATCGTAAAAATGTCTCAAATCAAAAATACGGCCCAAAGGGGTCCTAAACTTGATTCGAGGCCCACTTACGATTTCTTAAAAACCCATAAACCTTATGACGGTTTATGCTTGGAGGATAAGCATCAGTTTCCGCGGAAAAAATGGAAACTTTCCGCAGATAATCATGAAGATCGGAAAAAATGGAATATTCTCATTTTTTCGACTATGATGGCTTAAGGGCAAAAGGGGGAAGCGTAAACCGACCTTGGAGGGAGTATATAAAGAGAGAGGCATAGAGGGATCACTTGGCTAGATCAACTTAGCACTTAGAGCATTTTTAGGCAACTTTCCGTTTTTCTTTTTTCGAGCTGCGACTCAATTAGGTTTAGCCACCTTCGGGTATTAGAACTAGGTTCTCGCCGACAGCTCTCGTAGCCGAAGCACGCTGTCCTGTTGTTGTTACGCTCATACGCAGATTCGGAAATAAAATCCTTCTTGCTCTCTTTTACGATTTTTATTTTTATTTTCCGTTATTATCGTGTTCTGATTGCTTGACGTGTGGTTTTTCAGAAATCTGGGACCTCTGGGAAATTAGGGTTTTCCTACTTTCCTAAAATATACGAAATATTGACGGTGCGAATTTCGGTTCCCACAGTTTGGCGCTAGAAGGAGGGGGTCACGGATTATTCTTACTCATAGCCACAAAACGCTTGATCAGAAAGACGTACACAAATATAAAAGACAAACTCGCAGCACTGACTGCCCCTACGGCCAACGCTTACACAAACGCCGTAGTATTCAACAAAAACGAAAATTTAGTCATGACCTTCCGTTACAGTAAGAGAACTAAATCGAGCTCGTGATTTTTCCCTCTAAACACAAAGGGCAACGATAAAAAAAATTCTAACCCCGTGAAATTCTTCTTATTACCGAGTTGTAGAAATCTCAGCGCATAAGGGTTCGACCAAGACGATTTCTCCGAAAACATTTCGGAAAAAATAAACTCGCTCCCCCAATAACTGCGGAAAAACTCTAGGTTACTCGCAGAAAGTTAAACTCAAAGACAAGCTCGGTCGCTATAGCGACCGAATACCAAGACAAGCTTGGTCGCTATAGCGACCAAGCACCAAAACAAGCTCGGTCGCTATAGCGACCGAGCAACGAGCCAAGCTCGGTAGCTATAGCGACCGAGTCCGAAGACAAGCTCGGTCGCTATAGCGAGCCAAGCTTGGTCGCTATAGCGACCCAGACCCAAGAGGAGTTCTCCTCTGCGTTCTCCTTTGAATCCTCTTCGAAACGCCGTTCGTTTTGTCTCAATAGGAGTTTCCGTTGAGATTTTACGACAAAAACAAGTTGGACTCGTCTTGGCTCCCTTCTACTCGCTATAGCGACCGAGACACATCCTCACTCGCTATAGCGACCTGTCAGGCCTCAAAGGAGTCTTCCTTTGTGTTCTCCTTTGATTCCTCTTCGAAACGCCGTTCGTTTCGTCTCAATCGGAGTTTCCGTTGAGATTTTACGACGAAAACAAGTTGGACTCGTCTTGGCTCCCTTCCAATCGCTATAACGACCGAGACACATCCTCACTCGCTATAGCGACCTGTCAGGCCTCAAAGAAGTCTTCCTTTGTGTTCTCCTTTGATTCCTGTTCGAAACGCCGTTCGTTTCGTCTCAATCGGAGTTTCCGTTGAGATTTTACGACGAAAACAAGTTGGACTCGTCTTGGCTCCCTTCCACTCGCTATAGCGACCGAGACACATCCTCACTCGCTATAGCGACCTGTCAGGTCTCAAAAAGGTCTTCCTTTGTGTTCTCCTTTGATTCCTCTTCGAAATGCCGTCCGTTTCGTCTCAATCGGAGTTTCCGTTGAGATTTTACGACGAAAACAAGAGGGACTCATCTCAGCTTGCTGTAACTCGCTGACACCGGGCGGTCAGACCGACGTCATGGTCCTGGGCGCCGGGCTGCGGGTCGATCAGCGAGTGCGGCCGATTCTTCGTGAAACCATCCCGACACTAGTCCAATAACGTACTTTGCATCCTCGCTCGAAGCCACGTAGTGCAAATTCTTAAAATCGTGAATCTAAAAACCTTCAATCAGAACGATCGGGAAAGTTACGGAAAAACTCGGAAGGTCCGGCTAACAAATGGATTGCAATTCATCGTATAAAACGATTACGGTTACTCTAAAACACCAATCATCTTAACTATACGAGGAATTGAGATTTATTCGGAAGACCGATACCATTACCGTACTTCTTCCAAACAACTCTTCTGAGCAACTCCCGTTGTGAATGTGGTTTGTCTCGACTCTGTCCCGACCAGCTCTCCATCCTTCTCAACCAGTTTCGAAAAAATGGAGTGATTTCAATAAAATCACTCGAAACTTAAAACGGTTAACGATGACTAAACAAAGCCAAAACGAGAGATCATATCCTTCACTGCTAAGACGTTTCCTGACACCTAAGATTTCGCTCGTTGCGGACTCTCGACTTTTGTCTACTAATCTTACTTTCGAAAAACTACCCAAAACTCCTTCGGATCAATCCCACGGAACGAGAAAGTTTATAATTAAGATTAGTCACCAAAATTACACCTCACCGCAGCTAGGGATTCCGATATTAAAATTCGATAACTTTTACGAAACACCTTTCGTAAAAAAAAAAAAAAATTAAAAACTTGAAAAATATTTCACGAGGAAGATTTTGTACAATTAAACCCGACAACAATTTTACGAAATGACTTCCGTAAAATTAACTCGGCAGCAGTTGTGAAATAACTCTCGAAAAATAAAAGCTCGACAGCGCTTTAGGAAACAGCTTTCGTAAGATCAAGCTTGGCCATATTTTACGAAACATCATTCATAAAGCCAAACAATATCGTATCTGGAACATAACCAGTTCGCTCGCCTAACGAACTGAGAGTCTCACTCGAGTGACGCCTTTTCCATTGACCCGTCTTTCCAAACGCCCCTCTTTGTCTGCTTCTCTCCTCCCTTTGGTTCAACGATTTCGTAAAATTCCTTCGATGCATAAAACACAATGTGATTTTACCAGATTCCGCCACGTTAAGTCGAAAACCAATTCATATGAAATTCGGTAACTGTCTTTTCGAAGTACTTCGACGCTGAATCGAAAGTGGCCATTCCTAAACGCATAAAAAACTTTCGATAAAGTCAGAAGAAAAGAGGAGAAGAAGAAGAAGGGGCAATCTCGAATCATCAATGGGACTAAGGTACGTCTGACTAAAAATTCCGTCAAGGTTTTAATATTTGGTAGGAAAGTAGGGATCTTAGAACCTAGGTGGATAGTCTAGCAAGCTAAGTCTTAGGCAAATTTTCCGGTCTTGTTCCATTGTTCCTTGACTTTCCAGGCAGAACATGCAAACCGACCTAGTCTCTCGAAAAACCGAGAAACGATCGCCACGCATTATAAGGCACACTCGTCCTGCTTCCTAAAGAAAGAAAAACCTTCGAAAGAACGGTAAACCCGTTTTCTTTTGCTCCCGATTCCTGCTTTTACTACCCTCGGCTACGCGAAGCAGGAAATGACCCTGCAACCAAGTCCGCATATATTCTACGACGATCCTTTACCAACAACTTCCCTGGCTATACGGCTGCACCTAGCCTCCATGCCAATCCAAAACTACTGAGCGACCACCGCTCCAACCGCTTAATGGCTAACGGCTAAACAACAATCCACGATTTGTCGTAAAACGCCAAGTGACTATTATGCAAGCAGTTTGTCGTATAACCCAGAATCGGAAATCATACGATGATTCTTCGTAACGAAACTCAGTCCTAACAACCATATGGTTAACGGAAGATTTAAACTTATCATCAATCGATTAAGTTCTATACGCTCCATAAAACGCGGTGTAAAAAGAAACACTCGTAACAAAGCTCCTAGAGCTATACGAGTCATTCTTAAAAATTCAAAAACAAGTTCCAGAAGGCCAACACTTCACGAAACACAGTGAAGTTAGACGCTTCTCCCTGGTAAATTTACACGACCCTTCGGTCCAAAATCCTCAAAACAATTCGCCAACTACTAAACGGCTATGACAACGGATCCAGTATCCACAAAATGATTATCACATCCAGACACATGTCTCCCATCGCTTACACCTAAAAACGCTTGCTAAAAAGTAGCATACGGACAAAGCGACAAAATCAAAATCCGAAATGACTACTCGGATTCTACCATTTACATTTGACGAAAGTATAAATCAAATCATAAGCCAAAGCCCATAATCCTCTTATGGCATAAAGAAAATAAAGTCGCAGCACTGCGAGACGTCGCTTCGTGCTCGAATAAACATTTTTCGACCAAAATTTCATACGCCTTTTAAACAGCATCATATCGTTGTTGCTGATCACAACAAACGAACTCTAACGTCCTAAACAGACAAGCCACCTAAGGGTAGGCTCTTTACATCCGACCAGGATACCATAACGCGCTATACAAGAAAACCGAAATTTCGTTTGAGTGCTTCGTAAAGGAAGTAGCTCCGACTCGTACCCAGACAAATCATAATAAGCCGATAACACTTCGTGGATTTTAAAACGGTACGAGTCAGGTTAAAATCGCAAACATGCAAAACGAAAGCCGATTTGTCATCGCAAAGCCTCAGTCCAAAAGTAAACCTAGGTCTTGCCCTAAACCCAGCCTTGCTGGTACTTAACATCTCACAGACATAGTATCAACACCCGATACGAGATCCCAAAACTTGTCTCTTCACTTAAGTCTATCCGTTTCATGAACCTTCGCGTAAATCAGTAAACCGCGAAAAATCTCGCTTTGTACAATCGATGGATACGGTGATCATCGGAGAGGCAGAAATGAGAGGACAACTCACACCCTGTCCCTCTAACTTCGATAAACAGAAGTTCTCTCGAGTTATAATAACCACGATTTTATAGATTTGAGCAAAATATTTTTTACAGGCCAAACTTAGCCCAAATAAACAGCCTCCGAGGCTACTCTTGCGGCCGACAAAGGTCCAATACGAAATACCATCGACAGCAACATGCTCGAAATAACTAGACGATAAAGTCTCACTGGAAAACAGGTCATAAGAATCTTAACTCCAAGACGAACTACGAATGGCTTGATCCCTTTTGACAAAGGGTACGTAGGCAGCTTTCATCAAGCGCAGCCCCAATCTTATAAAGATTCCACTCTTCTTAGAATGAACGTACAACTTTCAACGGACATTTTCAACCGTTAATTCCGCCTAACTTGGCTAACTTGTCTTATCGCCCGCTAGAACCTCGCATCTACGATCCACGGTTCTAATGGGGTGGGGGGCTAACTGTTGGGGTCAAAAACGGTCACAACGAAATTAACTTTCGAAAATATTACTCGAAAAGGATAATTCTCGTAAAAATTGCTTAAACTAATTTTTACGATAAAATTCTTGAATAGATTTGTCCACAGCGTCGAAACAAGCTCCAATGGTTCGTGTTGACGACAAAGTTAGTATCAAAACATTCGATAAAAATATACGTCTTAAGAATTTCTATTTTCAAGGAAATCGTATACGAAAAACTTATACGATTTCTTAAATCAACGATTTAAGAAAATCAACGATTTCTTAAATCAACGATTTCATAAAATCAACGATTTCTTAAATCTACGATTTCTTAAAAATCGTCTCCTTGCAAAAGGTTCCGCGACTAAACAAAGTTCTCGTTAAAACACGATCATCGAAGATAACAAAAGATCGTTAAACCACGAGGATGCGGCTTGGCAATCACGGAACAACCAAAGGGTGAAACACTTGGATAACGGACCTCAGACCACGGCATAAACTCGATCGCGATGGCAATCTGGTCACGAACGAGAGCTCGGTTGCTATAGCGAACGGATCACGAAACCACGCTCGGACAAAGTTCGGTCGCTAAAGCGATCGAGCGTTCGTACATCGATCATTCTCCCAAACGTCTGAAGTCTTCGGAAACGACGATACGGAGTAAAGCTATGCATTCTCGACTATCCGAATAGCAATTCTCCGCAACTCACGACTATCCATTTCTTGATCTCTCGATCAAATGGAATCGTCCGTTTGGTTTACGATAAAACCGCGGAAACTTAACCTTATCGGAGAAATCGTAAAAACGTCTCAAATCAAAAATACGGCCCAAAGGGGTCTTAAACTTGATTCGAGGCCCACTTACGATTTCTTAAAAACCCATAAACCTTATGACGGTTTATGCTTGGAGGATAAGCATCAGTTTCCACGGAAAAAATGGAAACTTTCTCAGATAATCATGAAGATCGGAAAAAATGGAATATTCCCATTTTTCGACTATGACGGCTTAAGGGCAAAAGGGAGAAGCGTAAACCGACTTTGGAGGGAGTATATAAGGAGAGAGGCATAGAGGGATCACTTGGCCAGAGCAACTTAGCACTTAGAGTATTTTTAGGCAACTTTCCGTTTTTCTTTTTTTGAGCTGCGACTCAATTAGGTTTAGCCACCTTCGGGTATTAGAACTAGGATCTCGCCGACAGCTCTCGTAGCCGAAGCACGCTGTCCTGTTGTTGTTACGCTCATACGCAGATTCAGAAATAAAATCCTTCTTACTCTCTTTTACGATTTTTATTTTTATTTTCCGTTATTATCGTGTTCTGATTGTTTGACGTGTGATTTCTCAGAAATCCGGGACCTCTGGGAAATTAGGGTTTTCCTACTTTCCTAAAATATACGAAATATTGACGGTGCGAATTTCGGTTCCCACAGGGTGTTTGTTCTCCATAATTAAATGTTTCACTTAACAATATATTTTATTTTTTTTGTTCTAGATTCATTGACTTTTAATGTTGATGTATCTTATTCAACTTGTTTAGCGTCCATTTATAAATTATAAGATTGTTTTTTTCTTTTATTTTACTTTTCTTCATTTCGCTTGAGAAAATAACCATTAATGTGTAAAAATATTAGAGTTTTAAGTATATAAGTGGGTTTTATTAATTTTATCATAAATATTGTGATTGAAATCTGATTATAAAATTCAAATTTTATTTTGATATCTTATAAAACAAATATATTATTTAGACAGAAACATAAAAGAATAATCTGTTTTTTTATAAAATCAGAATTACAAAGAATCTGGTTACTGAAACATAAAAGAAATTAGATAGGGTAAATGCGAAATTTTTATAAGAGATTTTATTAGTTGTGATTTTCACGCATTAAAAAGTGAATATACTTTCGATTTTTTCAAAATTCATTCATTTTATAAAATCTTTTATATCATTCCTTGCTATACCACTCCTTCTATCAACAAAATAATAATAAATATATTTAATATATTTTCATCTTATTATATATTGTGGTGTTCTGTTCTTTTCAAGATACCTAGGATTTCATCAATTTTCCAACACACATTCTTCACAAAATTCTAGTGTATGAACTTCACTTCCATCTAAATAGCCTTCTTTAACCAGAACGTTCATACATTTCAAACCCATTTGTTAAGACGTGTATGCCATAACTGCGCTTTATCAACCTCGGGTCTTGCAACAGCTGCAACATTTTTCTCCACTGATCCATCTAGGAAGTATAACCCTTCCTTGTATTTACCAGACAAAACCTTCTTCCCATTTCTGTAGAACGTCACTCGAAAATCAGATCCTTCGTAGTTGCATCCACTCTTTTCTAACTGACCATACGAGATTAGGTTCCTCCCCATTGATGGCATATATCTCACATTAGTTAGAATCATTGCAGAGTCGTTTGGGTTCACTATTTTAACCTTTCCAATGCCTTTACTTCACTATGAGTATTGTTGCCCATCAGAACTTTTCCACCATCTACTTCCTCAAAATCAAACAATGAGTTCTTGTCAGGTGTTATGTGAATCGTACACCCTGAGTCTAATACCCATTCATGTTTAGTGTCATGAACACTCGCATTTAAGATCATAGGCTCGTTTGGTTGAACTACATTTGCTGCTTGATTCTTCTGATAGTTGTCTTTCCTTTCTGGGCAATCTTTCTTATAGTGACCTTGTTTCCCGCATGACCAGCATTCACGGGTCTTTGACTGACTCTGAGATTTCTGACCTTTCTTGAATCTGTTCCCACTGCTCTTGCTTTTATTTCTAGAAACTGAGCTACCTTGACGCTTACTCTGACGTCCCCGTTCTACAATCAAACCCTCTGCTCCAGACTTCCCTTTCCCTAGCAATCCTTTCTCCCTCAGTTCTGCTTCTTTCGCATACGCTGATGTAGTAACCTCTTTAACCGTCAGTGTATCCTTCTCAGCTCCATACTTCAGAGTATGAACCAAGTCATCATACTGAGGAGGAAGACTCGTGAGTATCTGAATAGCTTGATCTTCATCTGACACTGTAATATTCAAGCTAGCAAGATCATCAATCAGCTTTAGAAAGGAGTCTAGGTTCTCTTCAATGCTTTTCTCAGCTTGCATCTTGAAACTTGAAAAACTCTGCTTTAGGTAGATTCGATTTGGGAGAGTCTTTGTCTGATAGTCCGCTTCAAGAGCCTTCCAAACATCCCTAGCCGTCTGTTCCCTCATAACTTTCCTTAGGACTATGTTCGAAAGACTCGAGCATATTAGATTTCTAGCTCTTTTATCCTTTTCCTTAGCCTTTGGATCCTTCTCTTCATCCTTAACTTCCACAAACCAAAATCCCCTTTACCATCGAATATCTCCATCTTGAACTTCGTAACCGCCTCCATAGTGATACTCCGACGATGATAACTCAATCAAAAAACAAACAATAGATCGTTGGTGCCTTTGATCGCTTAACAACTATCAGATCCGAAAACCTCCCTGCACACTAACCGTGCTCTGATACCACTTGTCAAGAATCAATATTGCAAGTCTCAAGCTAGTTCTCACTTCAATCGATTCTTATATGTTTGTTTGTTAGAGTTGATTTAGGTTTGTTTGTAGCTTAGAGATCGTACACACAATTGTTTACCCAGAATTTGTTTCCTACTGTCTGGAGAGAGATCCAAACTCTCAAGCATTCACTAGATTATATGTGTTGATACAGATTACAAAAAGCTTACAACGTTTCCTTGTATTCAGGTTTACTTGACACAGAAATAACCGGAATCAAGCGCTGTATCTGAAAATGCACCACCGGCAATCAGAGTCGTGAGAGAAGATCAGGTCAGCTCCTCCACCGTCGCTCTTCCGTCTCTTCTCTCACGCTTAGCTCTCTTTCACCTCTGTATCTGATCTTGATCTCAGCTCAAAGTCTAACTGAATTTTCTTATCCTTTCAGGTTATGAAGACGATGCCTTTCTCCAAAATGATGCCGTCTCATTTAGTCCCGTCGAAGCCTCATATTGTCTACCAAACTGATCAGTTACTGGCCCAAACCCAAAAGCCCATTTGATGTCTGACAACCTTTAGCTCACATTTTTTTTTGCATCAAAAGACTATTCTATTACTCAAACTTGAGGTGGTCTAGGTAACCAGAACGGAATAGAACAACCAAAGTAACAAAGAGATCTATGAAAATTGCGAGCAGTCCTAGCTAACGAATCAGCTGTCATATTTTGTGTCCTTGGGATGTAGATGATCTCAAACTTCGGGAAGCACATCTTGAGGGTTTGAATTGCTTCCAACTCCGTAGAAAGTTTCGGCCAGGCCTGAGGATCCGATAGCATTGCTTCCATAGCCCATTTTAACGCTTCCAATTCTGAATGAACTGGCGACTCCCTTCCCTGCATGTTTCTTAATCCCATGAACTATATCTTTCCCAAGCTGTCCTTCCAAACCCATCCGATTCCACTGAACTGTGCTGTAGAGGTCCATGAACCATCCACCAGGCATATTTCACCCAAGCTTAAGACTTGTGTTTCTTGTTGATTTTGAATTCGTGGAGAAGTTGGTATAACTGCATTAACATTATGCCATGCCTGACATTCACTTTATGCATACCTTTAGCTCACATTAACGATCAAGAATCCACATTAATTATAATAATTTAAAAGCACAGTTACATAACTCCATGGAGATGGACCAAACAATCCAAAAGAAAAGGTAGGTAAACAATGTTGACCTTTTTTTTCACAAGATCAACAACAACAATAAAAGAAACACAAAAATGACTATGGCTGTACGGACAAATGTATGCAGCTAGATAACTTGCTATGCTCTTCAGGATTAAGAATCCCGAGGTAAAGTTCTCTGCACCCACTTTCCTTCAAGAAGAATATATGGCTTATGGAGAACACATGAAAAGCTACACTTTTTGTTTTCACTACAAGAAAACACGCTGATACTATAGGGATTTTTTCCTCGGTATGTCGTCGGAATAACCGTATTCCGATGACATACCGAGGAAAAAGTCCCTCGAAAAAAATTCCTCAAAATTTCATTTTCCCTCGAAATTTCCTCGAATTTTGGTGACGGAATTTCGAGGAACAACAATTCCGAGGAGATTTAGACGACAGGCATTCATCGAAGTGGTCGTCAATATATATTGAGGAAGGTTCCCTCGGTATATACCGAGGATTATACCGAGGGAAGAGCCCTCCGAAAATTTTCGAGGAACTCAGTTCCTCGGAATATTCCGAGGAAAACTTCCCTCGGTATATACCGAGGACGGCTGTTCCTCGGAATATATTGAAAATAGTTTTTTTTAAAAAAAAATTATTTTTGAAAAAAAAAATATTTTAAAAATTTAAATTCGAAAATATAAAATTAAAATTTAAATTGAAAACATATTATATAAATTCAAAGTCATACAAACCAAAATAAAAAATTTCGAGTTCTTGAAAGAAATTAAACTACGGGTTTTGGACGTTCGGGTCTGGCATGGTCGGGAGGTCCACGTTGGCGTTCGGGTTCATGCTCCTCATCATCGCCATCATTTGCTCGTTCAGCTTCCTCTGTGCCTCCCAGCCCGCCTCTTGACTCGCCACCATGGACTCCAACACAGATATGCGAGCATCCTTGTCCCTCATCTTACTCAGAAGGACTTCTTGATCAACAAAGGACGGTGGTGCAGAAGCAGACGGAACCGAGTTGGACCGACGAGCCAAACCGAACAAACGGCCCTTCTTCTTTGGAACCGACTGAAAAAAGAAAGTGTCAAATTTAAATAATATAAAAATGAATTGAACTTTAAAAAAAGAACTTACCGCTTCAACGATTTGGTTGATCCGAACCCGAGGCAAGCCGGTCGATCCCGTCGAATCGTCATCCTCGGTTTGAAGCTGAGACACTTCCTGTTCCATCTAACTGTCGATGAGGGTGACCACATCCCTCACAACACCATCATCAATCTCGCCGGTCTTCTTGTTGGTATACGCCGTCTTTATTAGGGTGAGATGATCAACCGGCTCCCCCTCATTTTCTTCCGCCTTGAAAAAAACATAAATTAAACAAACATTAGTAATTAAAAGAAATGCACAAAAAAATATTAGAATCTTAAATAATATAATAAAAACCGACAAGCTTACCAAGCGATCCCCCAGACTGGCTAAAGATTGAGCACCCAAGTTATGGATGTACATGCCCTTCCCCTTACGGTCGCTCTTGCGGTTGGTGGAGTTGGTGGAAGAAGTTGCTCTCACTTCGTTCTTACTCCAATGCACACCCAACTCCCGCCAGACGTCGGGGTCCATCCCCTTTGGAATCTTTAAAAAAAAAATTGTTAAATAAATAAAAAATATTTTAATAAATTAAAAAATTGTTTCATAAATAAAAACCAACCTTGTTTATTTCCCACTTCTTCTTCCACGAGTGGATCTGCTTCCCATAGTTGTCCATAACTTTATGGACGAAGTGGTAATAGATAAACAACGTATCATCGGCATTCCAGTTGAATTCTTGCTGAAAATAAAACACAATTAGTAGAAAATTAATATTAAAGATTAAAAAAATAAGTAAAAAATAGAATACTTACCGCAAACTGTTGAAACCACATATGCTGCTTCTCGAGAGGGAAGTCGGTAAAAGTCGGATGTCCATTGTCGAGGGCGAGTACATCATACGGTTGATCCATCCGCTGATCATGTTCCCGGATCGGTCGAACCTAATAAAAAGAATTAATTATTTAAAATGAATCAAATTTCAATGAAAAAAAAAATAGGTTTAATTACCATGTCTGACCCCGTCCACATGGATACTGAGTGAGATATGGAAGATGGTCACGACCCGCCTGTCGAACAAACTCCGCAACTCTCAGAAGTGCCGGATGAGCAGGAGCAGGAGCAGGAGTGGGTGCCACACCGGGAGCGGGAGGAGAATGAGAGGGAAATGGAGAGGGAGATGTATGGTAGGAGCTGTGGGGCGATGCGGAACCCGAAATGGAGCCGCTCCCCGTACCACCACGACCACGACGCTGTCGAGAGCGGGTCTGTTCCTCTTGAGACCTTTATATAAATAATTTTTTTTTAATATATACAATTTTTTTTTAATTTGTTAATATATTAAAATTGTTTAATAATAACAAAAAAGGTTTAAATATATAAAAAATAGTTTAAATATTTAAAAATATTAAATGATTACAAAAAGTTTAAAAATATTAAAAATATTTTTAATATTTAAAAATTGTTTAATAATTACAAAAAAAAGTTTTAATATATTAAAAATTGTTTAATAATTACAAAAAAAAGTTTTAATATATTAAAAATAGTTTAATAATTACAAAAATGGTTTTAATGTATTAAAAATAGTTTAATAATTAAAAAAATAGTTTTAATATATAAAAAATAGTTTTAAAAATCAAAAAACGTTTTAAAAAATCAAAAAACGTTTAAAAAAATAAAAAACGTTTTTAAAAATAAAAAAAAAAACGTTTTAAAAAATCATATACACATTTTTGAAATTCAAAAAACGTTTTCAATTTTAACCAAAACACAAAATAAATCAAAAAAAAAATATAACAACAATCCAAACAACAATCCAAACATGCAAATCCTAAGCTATCCATTCAATCCTAGAATTTCCTTTCTAACAACCTAAATTTCGAGATCTATGAAGAGAGGAAGAGAAGAGAGATGAACTTTCATGGGAAGAGAGGAGAGGAAGGAGGCCGAGAGGAAGAGAGGAGAGGAGAGGAGAGGAAGAGAGCCGCCGGAAGAGAGGAGAGGAGAGGAGAAGAGAGCCGCCGAGGAAGAGACAAGAGAGGAAGAGAGGAGAGAAATGGGGAAGAGAAGAATGAAAACCTAATTTATGAGGGGTCCGACGGAAAGGGTCCGTCGAAATTTCCTCACAAATTTTAATGTTGGTCGTCGAAATTTCATCGAAATTCTCTTATCTGATTTTCGCGAAAAGTTTGGCGGCTAGGGTTGCCGGGTTAATGAAAAATAGTCCGAGGAAAATTTTCCTCGAATTTCCTCACAATATTGTGAGGAAATTTCGAGAAAAGAGGGTTTGGGGTTTTGAAAACATCGATTTTTTCCCCTATGTCATTTCTTATACAAATGTAATTCATAATAATGAGGTTTCTTTGTATAGATGATCATAAACAATGAAATAACACAATTACAAAAAATATTGTAAGTATTTCCTTTAACATTTATTAAAATGTATAAGTGTTTATCTTATGTTGTGTGGTTTTCGTCTCAATCCGCAAAACATTGTTTTCGGTTTAAAACCCTAAAGTTTGACTTTATAATCTGGCTAAGACACTTAATGAAGGTTATATAAGTGTTATTCAATCCGCAAAACGTTGTTTTTGGTTTAAAACCCCTTGTTCCTCGAAATTCTCTCGAAAAATTGTGAGGAAATTTCGAGGAACTACCAAAAATTATGTTGGTCGTCGAAATTTCCTCGAAATCTTTCGAGGGAATTTCGAGGATATACAAAAAACTTTGTGTTCCCTCGAAATATTTCGAGGAACAAGGTGTTTTAAATCAAACCCCTAAAATTATGTTGGTCGTCGAAATTTCCTCGAAATCTTTCGAGGGAATTTCGAGGAAATACAAAAAATTATGTGTTCCCTCGAAATTTCTTCGAAATATTTCGAGAGAATTTCGAGGAACAAGGTGTTTTAAATCAAACCCCTAAACCGTTAAGGGTCATTCCGAGTAAATTTCGAGGAAACCGTATTTTCCCTCGATATTTCCTCGAAATTCATTAAAAAAAAAAATCTACTCTGATTCCGAGTCATCATCACCAGATGAATCTGAATCTGGATCTTGGTGAAACTCTCCAATAACTGGTTCATCCTGTGCGTGAACGACGGCTTCCTCTGCGAAGTCGGTGAAATCTACTACAAGGCCAACTCCTGCTACATCTTCTGCTGCACTTAAGTTACTGGATGTGATTGGTTGTAGTGGGTCTTCCAGCTCAGAACTCCCCTGAACTCGGCCTCTCGGGTTGAGTCTGGTAACAGTAACCCATGGATCATCTCTGTTCCTTACCCGGGGGTACTTGATATAACAAACCTGTAACATTTTAAAAAAATTTAGTACAAGTTTAAATTATTACACATGATGACCAATCATTCTGAATAATTAACATTTACTTACCTGATCGGCCTGAGAAGCAAGAATGAAAGGATCATAATATTGCAGCTTTCGTCTCGAATTTACTGATGTAACACCAAATGCATATGTTCTCACACCTCGATCTGGAGTGATGTCGTGCCAATCACAATAGAAAACAGTACAGCGCAATCCAAGCATGCCCAAATATTTGATTTCCAAAATCTCATGTATGTGTCCGTAGTATACATCATCTCCCGATGCAGAACAAACACCAGCATCATAGGTCGTACGCGAACGTTTCGTCTTTTCAGTTGTGAATGCATATCCTCGAGTACAAAATCTCGGATATGACTTCACAACATAGTTTGGTCCAACCACCATCTCGCGTATCCAATCGTCAAATGTTTCACCTCTGGCCAAACTAGCAGACACCTATTAATAGCAAATATATATGAGTATAAATATGTGATAAATAATTTTTTAATTTGTATAAATATGTGATAAATGATTTTTTAATTTGTTTAAGGCACTCACATAAGTAAACATCCATCCAGCAAATTCTCTTTGCTTCATTTCTTCTAGTTCTGCCTCTGTAGCCTATCTATATTCGAACCGCTTTTCTACCATGAAAATCCTGTGATGACAAAAATGTAATTAATTAAGATATAAATGTTAATTTGTTAAAATAAAATTTTGTAAGATAATAAACTTACCTCTCATATTGAAGAACATCTTGGCATTTGGTGAGCAAATATGTTTGCAAATGACTGCGCTCCTGCTCAGTAAGTCGACGGTCCTTTGATGTTCCGCTAAGTCGTCCAACATCTGTGAAAATGTCAGGAACCGTAACATGGTATGTTGCCCGTTCGCCTCTATCATCATGCCGAGCAGGTCTTCTGTTTTTGGTCTGAACTTCTGTTGGAAAGTAGTACTCATCAAAGTTTGAAATTTCTTCATTGATCATCTGTGCGACTATAGAACCTTCCATCCTACTTAGATTTTTCACCATTTTCTTCAAATGGAACATATACCGCTCATACAGATACATCCATCTATACTGCACAGGACTACCAAGTTCCAATTCTCTTGCCAGGTGAATAACAAGATGCTCCATAACATCAAAAAATGAGGGAGGAAATATCTTCTCAAGGTTGCACTGAATCACGGCTATGTTAGTCTTCAGATTTTCAATACCTTCAAGAGTCACTGATCTGGCGCATAAATCGCGGAAGAAAGCACTTATCCCTGCAATTGCTTCATAAACATTTCGTGGTAATAGTTCCTTGAAAGCAAACAGAAGTAAGCGCTGCATCAACACATGACAATCGTGACTTTTTAAGCCAATAAACTTTCCTTCTTTTCTGTCGATACAGTTACGCAAATTAGATGCGTAACCGTCTGGAAACTCCACATCGTTTGAAATCCAATCAAAGAACGCATCTTTTCCTTCTGCATCAAGTCGGTATATGGGAAAAGGAGCCCTACCATTCTCATCAACATGAAGTTCTGAACGAGCACATATATCGACTAAATCCATTCTTGACTTCAAGTTATCCTTTGTTTTACCTTGAACGTTAAGGATCGTGATCATGAGATTGTCAAAAAAATTCTTCTCAATATGCATGACATCTAAATTATGCCTTAGCAAATGATCCTCCCAGTATGGCAGATCCCAGAATATACTTTTTGTGCCAGTTATGTAGGTTTCCAACAACATCTACCAGAAAACGCGCATGTCCACTAATGTATGGCGTCCTTTCTGCACCAAAATCTCTTAGTTGTGTCTTCAAACCTTTCCCACTAATTTCCGCAGATGAACTGTCAAACACCCTCTTGTTCTTCGTAAACAAATTCCTACTCCTACGATATGGATGATCAGGTGATAGGAATCTCCTGTGACAGTCAAACCAACACGTTTTCCTTCCGTGTTTTAGTTGGAAAGCATCAGTGTTATCTTGACAATATGGACATGATAGCCTTCCATGCGTTGTCCATCCAGATAACATACCATATGCTGGAAAATCACTTATTGTCCACATTAGTACTGCCCGCATTTGAAAATTTTCTTTACACGAAATATCGTATGTTTCAGCACCTTCAGCCCATAGTTGTTGCAACTCATATATTAGTGGCTGAAGAAACACATCAAGTGATCTCTTAGGATGCTCTGGTCCGAGAACGAGAATGGAGAGAAACAAAAACTCTCGTCGTAAGCACAAGTTTGGGGGTAAGTTGTATGGTGTAACAATAACTGGCCATAGAGAATATTGTCTTCCACTCTTCCCATACGGGCTGAAACCATCAGTACATAATCCAAGGTAGACATTTCTTCTCTCATACGCAAAGTCGGGATACTTTGATTGGAAATGTTTCCACGCTTTTGCTTCTGAAAGATGTCTAATCTCACCATCTGTTGAGTGCTCTGCATGCCATCTCATTCGTTGCGCTGTGCGTTCCAAAAGATACAACCTCTGCAACCTTTCCGTCAAAGGCAAATACCACATCCTTTTATATGGCACTGGAACTCTTCCACTCGTATCTTTATAACGAGGCTTCCCACAAAATTTGCATGTAGTCCGCTGGTCATCCGCCCTCCAATAAATCATGCAGTTATCGCTGCATACATCTATTACCTGATAAGATAAACCAACCCCAGCTATGAGTTTTTGAACCTCGTAGTATGAACCTGGAGCTACATTATCCTCAGGTAGAATACCTTTAACAAAATTATCTATCGCATCCACACAGTCTTCAGCCAAGTTATAATATGTTTTAATGCCCATCAGTCTCATAGCAGATGATAAAGCTGAATGACCATCTCTGCAACCTTCGTACAATGGTTGCTTTCCAGCATCCAACATTTCATAAAATCTCCTAGCTTCTGCATTGGGTAAATCTTTCCCTCTAAAATGATCATTATCATCTGCTCAGTACCTACACCATAATCTACATCCGCTCTAATTGGTTCTTCTAATCTAACCGCCGGCTAAGGTTCGCTAGTACTACCAAGTTCATAATCAGTTTCCCCATGATGATACCAAATTTTGTAACTTCGTGTAAACCCACTCAATAATAGATGAGTCCAAACATCCCACTCTTTAATAACTTTTCTATTTTTACAATTAGAGCAAGGACATCTTAACTTACATGTTTCTGCTTCCGGTTGTCGGCGAGCTACCCTCATGAACTCGATTATACCTTGATTGTATTCTTTCGTAAGCAATCTCGTGTCCGGATCCAAATGAGGTCGATCGATCCAAGAACGAAAATAATTTGAAGAAGACATGTTTTTTTGCAATCAAATTCGTGAGACTAGGAGAGAAGAAGAAGAAATAGAGTGAATGAAGAGGAAGAGGGGTGGCTGTATTTATAGATGAAATCCTCCCGGCATACTGAGGAAACTTCGAGGAAATTCCGAGGGAAACCGACATTTCCTCGAAATTTTGTCGGAATTTTTTAAATCCCCAACGGCTCTCCCAATGGCTCTCTAACGGCTACAAGATGTCGTCGAAATATTAGTAATATCCGTCGGTTTTTTCCGACGACCGAGGTTTCCTCGGTATTCCCTCGAAAATTACCGAGGAAGTTGGTCTTCCTCGATATTTCCTCAAAAAATAGTAAGGAAATTTCGAGGAAACCACATTTCTTGGTTTCCTCGGTATTTCCTCGATATTTGGTCAGAAATTTCCGAGGAACTCATTTTCCTTCGGTATTTCCCTCAGAATCAGCGTGTTTTCTTGTAGTGTTTGTGGATACAAATTTATCCTCACAATCTTCCAAGTCGTTGAGATTTTTTATACGAAGAAATGTTGATAATGAAAATCATATGTTAACATAGACTTCTCCTTAACTCTAATCCAATACTTGTAATTTTCCTTGTCTTACGGACACAGTTAGCCTCGTGCTGTAACTATTGACTAGAGACCAGACTGTTCCAAGTAGTTGACTAGGGATCAAAAGTGTAAAGAGACATTTCCAAACTGGTCTTATCACATACACTATTTGTTTGAATACAAGCTTAATCTAGAGAATGACATCACAACATTAATTGGGTAAGAAAAATAAACATATTAGTTACAACATTTACAGAAAATATGTCTCTACCGAGCATCATATGCCAAATGTGGATCGAAAAAGGTACTTATAAAAGCAATCTTTTAGGTGATTAGTTTGGATATTTGATACTGATCTCCACAATATTTTCTCAGTATTCTTTTCCTATGGAGACAAAAACATAACGTCATTCTCTCTATTTTGGCAAAGCAAAGATATCTTTGCCAACTGGCAATATACCTCATGACCTCAAGTCCTCCTTTATAAAGAGCAAGGACTACATCTGTGCAACATATCCTCTCTTTCATATAAGTTATTACTAGAGAAAATACACCAACCTTTTTCACAATGGCATCAAACTCAATGTCTTCTTATGGATCTGGCTCATGGACTGTTAAGCAGAACAAAGCCTTTGAGCGTGCTCTAGCAACCTATGACCAAGACACTCCTGACCGTTGGTATAATGTTGCTAGAGCTGTTGGTGGAACAACACCTGATGAAGCTAAGAGACAATATGATCTTCTGGTACGTGACATCGAAAGCATCGAGAATGGGCATGTACCATTCCCTAACTACACGACTACTGGAGGCAGAACCAAAGGCAGGCTGCGTGATGAGGAAAAAAAGTATTGTTATTCTTTTGCAATCTAATTCAAAACATTTTGTGATAATTACAATAAATCAACATTGTTTATATCCCTAATAGCCCGCTTATTTCCATTTTAAAATACGTCTACAAACAAGGTTACATATGCATGTGTCATGATAATATACACCAAATCAAACATAAAAGGGCATGTCTGTTTCAGAAGAAATCATCATTTACTTTACAAAGATTCTCTTACTTCTTATGCTAAGCAATGTGAGTCTCTAAATCTTCCAAGTGTTTCCTTCTCAGTGCCTCCTTAGGCTTTGTAAAAAAACCAGACAACTAAAAGCACCCAAAATATTTATGCCTATAAATTATAATCATTCCGGCCTTCTCAGTTTGGTATGTAATATTTACTTATTCCTATCCCACATCTTGCCCAAGAAGGTTCGGGAAAAAAAACGAAACCTATTCATCATGAAACAAATAAGTACTATATTTAAGGAAAAGAAAACGAAGCTTTGTATTTAACCAAACAAAATGTAATTTTGCCCCAAAAAAACACGATGTACAAGCAAAATCAATGTAACAAGTTTATTTTAATTCCCTCATTTACTTTTGGCAGGATGAGAAAGCTGCAGTAAAACAAGAAGCAACAAAGAGCCTAAACTATTTTTTTTTTTTCGACTATAAGAGCCTAAACTATTTATGAGCCAAAAAGAAAACTAGGCATATCATCAGTTTCAACAAAGTCTGACGAGTTTATGTTTGTATATTTATTTCCCATGTTTTCTCCAGCCTTAGAATCTACTACTAGCTAGGGTTCTTCGTAATGGGAAAGCAAATTGTCTGAATCAATTAAATGTTGATCAATATAATAATAATAATAATTATTTTATTTTTATTATATTTATTATATCCTCGAAACCAACGAATAAATCAACAATAATCTAACTAACAGAATTATATGTAACCAATTAAGTATTACGGAGAATCCAATAATGGAAAGGATGTTCGAACTGGACAAGAAATAGCTCTCGAAATATACGAACCAACCAACCAATCTCTATAGAGAGTTCTTCGAAATGTGAGAAAATGGTTGATGATGATTGGTAATAACTTTTGGGTCACGAGACGAGTAAATCACCTCGGAAAGTCTGCTGTTCTGATCGCGACCTTCAAATCCAGCAAATCATTAGGATTTTCAAAATTCAAATATCCAACACTTCAAGTTTTTGTATTGCAGAGAATATACGGCACCCTACCTGTACGAACTTTTGCTAACAGATACTATATATATACGAATGTGTTAGTATGTTTTTTTCTTGAAAATTTTACGTTGTTACCTTTTATTTACATGTTGAGACACTTTTTACATGACACACTTTTTGTGTATGATTTGTCTTTTATACTTTCATCTACACAATTTTTCCCATTATCTTATTCCTGACTAAACGATATAACAAACGTAACTAGAAAATTAAAAAAAACAAGTAGAAAATAATAAACCAGTTATTACTCACATAGTCAGATGCTTAATACTCTCTCATATCTTAAGTTTTAAAATTCAAAATCAATTTTCCCCAATTACATAAACCCTAATTACGACGATTGACTGTCATCTTCTTTTTGCCATCAAAAAACATGAAATCTGAAGCGAAGAACATGAAAAAATCTGGTGCACTCGGTGGTCTACATTTGCTTAGGTTCTCTTAGAGTTAGTGGAGTAGCTGCATCTCCCAAAATCAAACCCGAGCCCTAGTCTCTGCCGTGATTCAAACTCTTATCCACTTCTGCAATCTCGCCATTGTAGCTTCCAATCCGGTCACAACCTCCTTCCCTGAAATCTCCATAGCCGTCGTGAGTCTTCAAGCCATGCTCATCTCTTTCATGCTCTCAGCTCGTGGTCGCCGTCTTCGTTGCACGGTAACAGACTCGTGCTCGTCTATCTACGGTCACAATTGAAAGCTCGAGGTCTACGCCGTGACCGTCTTCCTTCCTCTCTTTTGATTCCTTGCTGTGATTAAACCTTCTCCGGTGTCAGTGGATGAGATAAACAATGCAGGATTCAGCTCTTCGCTGCCTCTGTCACACACACACACACACACACACACACACATATATATATATATATATATATGTTTGAATAGTTTTGATTCTGAAGATTAAACTGGTGATACAAAATTCTGTCTTTTTTATTTTTTATAACTTGGAAAGCTTTGATTTCTAATCCATCGATGTTGCATTTAATCCATCCTTCTTGTGGTTTGAGTCATCATCTTTTCTTTGTTACACATTTTCTTCTCGTTGTTCCATTTTGAAAAGAGCATTGATGTAACTCTTCATGTGCCTTCATTCTTCAGCATCATTTTGAGATTATTGTAGTATAATCTTCCAATATCTTTATTTTTAGTGAAAGATGAGCATGTTATGACTCTTCCATATTTTCCATAGGAACCAAAATTGTATCTCCTGAAAATGAGTTAATCTTCTATATGTTGTAAACTGTAAACAATCATTAATTTTCTCCTCAAGTCATGTTGTAGTACAGATGTTAGATATTATCAGAGATACATGATGTTCTCCAAATGTTTTTAGCATATGGACATTTGAAAGATGTATGCTTCTCTGTTTCTTCTGACAAACAGAATCTCCTACACTTATATGAAACATTGGAAAGCATTATTGGTTTAAATTCAGACATACCTATAATACACTTTTGGGGTCGAACATAGGTTTGTATGGTTGTGTTGTTGGGAAAATTCATCTTTCTCACCATAATTTTTGACTTCCTTCATGATCTATGTTTTTCTACAGATTCTTGCATCTGATTCCAGATCTTTTTTTTCTTATTCCAGATCTTATCGAGTTATAAAGAAAATCCAGATCTTTTTTTCCTAACTTAAGATCTTATCGAGTCATAAATAAAAATAAAATTTTAACTATCAAAATGAAACTGAATCAAAATTGAATATGAAATTGAATAAAAATGCAGGCTGTGGGGTTCGAACCCACGCGCACTTATGTGCAGAAGAACTTAAGTCTTCCCCCTTAACCACTCGGGCAAACCTGCTTATGATTATATAATGTTAAAACACATCAATAAATCTATAAGGTCATGGTGCCATGTGTGGTTCATTCTCATAAATTGCATGTTGAATTAATATACAATGATTTCACCTCTTTTACACCATGGTATAAGTCCTTTATAGAGTCTATTATATGTGTTTGGAAATTTTTTTAGAGTCTTTTCAGATTCAGAATTGTTTTGGAGAATTTTGGAGATTTTGGAGCTTTTTGAGATGTAGAGCTATGCAGATGCGTCAGTAGTTTACTATGGATGGAAGTCTTCCAACAGTGCGATTGAGCTTATATTTTTACACATGATATATCTTTGAGTTATCTTTCCAATTCCACCAGTTTGATGTTCATTTGATGGCTAGATCTAAAGTTATGCTCGTTTTAATGAAGAGTAGTCTATCTGACTCGCGAGAGGAAGCTGAAAAGATATGAAAGAAGTGTAGGACTATTATATCAAATTAAACTAATACTAAACTCAAATATAATTACACAAAAATTAAAATATAAAAATTAAAATTTTCAAAAAATTATATCCGCCCATAATCTAGTTACATGTTAAGACAATCTAGTTACATGTCAAGACACTTTCAATTCCTCCCACACATTTCCATTCTTCCAGCGCGACTCTCTTTATCCAATCTACAAAAACCTGATATCCTTCTTTTCTTATGAACACACTCATCCAATTAAATTGAAATGTAACTAATATTTACTTTACCATCCAACACATTAATTCCTCTTTCTCTTTCCTTATATTGTTTCTCTTTTGCAACTGATTGTGGTGAGTCTAATTTCTCTCGGTCGCAATCCATCGTCGAGAGCCTCAGCTTGCCGTTGAAACTACTCTCCACCGCAATCAAAGCCCAAACAACTGTGGCTGAGCTTCCTCGGTCATCCACAAGCTCGATATCACTTAGTTTAACTACCCCGATCATTCCACCGCCATTCAGTACTTAACCTCCTCTCGGCATCTGACTCCTCGCCAAATTAAGGATCCTTCACTACGACGCCTTCACATGGAACACTGCAAAAAAATCCTCTCCGCTGCCATTGTCTTCTACCTCACGATTTTTACAAATACAATCATTCTTCGCCACGTTGGGCAAAACATAAATGTTACACGCTTAACCACATTGTTGTTTCTTTTCAAAGGTTTTACGATTTTAAAAGGGTGAAGTTTCAATCTTTTTGTAATTTGCTTTGGTCATTTGTAAACTATTCAGTGAAATAATTTTGGAACAAAGCTAAATCATTTCTGAGTATTTGGCAACTTTCACTTTGACCATAACGAATTTAGTAGTTTCTCAGTTGTAATTTTCAAATAGTTATTGATTCTGTTGATGTTTGGTGGTATATGCTTCACTTTTTATGGATTTTTTGGAGTTTGTGCTTCTTGTGGATGGATTTTGTTCTGTCATATGCTCACCTTTATGTATTTTATGTTTGTTTCTTTGTGCCCATTCATGATCTTTTAGATGTGGAGAATTGCTCCTTTTCTTTTACAGGATGTTGGATCCTGGCTTGAGGAAATAAACCTTAGCAGCTCCATCTAGATACTTTAAATAAAATAGTGTCAATGGAAAATATCTAGAAAGCATTTACGTATTTACAACTGAACAGACCATTTTCTTCATGAAGAGGTACCTCATGAAAATTGGAGACTGCATCACCCTCTGTAAAGAACTCAGAAGGATTAATGGTTATATCTCGCTCTTTCTTTACATTGCTCGGTTTAAATTTGTTGCAGAAATTTTACTAATGGTTTCATTACAGTGATTACGCTGCTGCGACGGAGAAGTTGGAAATGGACAGAGGCAGGGGCGAATCTAGAATTTTTTTTCACTAGATGCATTATTGATATAAAATTGAAAAAGACAGGAAATAAGAATCAAACTTAAGATATTATGGGTGCACACATTGTTTTTTACCATCTTAACCGAATATTTTGTTAAAAAAATCTTTAATATTAGGGTCTGACTAGTTTCTCCGCTACCACCCACAAACGCAGCTTTTGCGTTGGTAGCGGTTGATAGCGTTTCAAAAAAATCATACAAACCGCTACAAATTGTTTCAAACCACTCTCAACCTCTTAAAATCAAAAGTTAATTCCAACTAGCGTTTGCTGTTGTGGGTGGCTAAAAAAATACAAAATTATTTTTCCTAAATATTTGAAAATTAAAAATTAAAAATGAAAATATTATAAATAAAAATATATACATTTTATATATTAATTTAAATTCACAAACAATATCATAGTTTGTTTTACAAAAACTTTAAACTAGATATTCATTAGAATTTAAAAAAAAATAATATACATACATATATAAATATATACACATATATAAAACTAAAAAAATATTCTTTTAAAATTTTTAATATAAATCTTAAAAAATATATCTTAAAATTATAACTTTCAATTAATTAAAAATAAATAAATAAATACAAAAATCTCTACCCACAATTTTTTTTATAATGTTAAAATAGAATATATTTATATCAAAATGAATCTCAAAACATATAAAATACAAAAGAGAAAATTGGAAAATAAAGACACTTTTCTTGGAGATTTGTCACAATAGGATTTGTTGAAGATTGTTTAGGTAAGTAGGATTTATTTTTCATTTAATACCAAATTGCCCTTAGATTTATATAATTAACATATAATTTCCGATTTTCTACTTTTTTACTGAGATAAAAAAATAAAAATAAATCAAAGCAGTTAAACAGGAAGTTAAAAAAAGGGAAAACAATTAAAAAAAAAGAAAAGTCGATTTAACAGAAAGTAAAAAAGGGAAAACAATAAAAAAAAAGAGAAGTCGATTAGGGTAAATCGACTTTTAATATCCTCATCTTCTCCGCCGAAAGACCCAAGCTTCTCCCATGGCGATTCCGATGGCGATTTCGGGTAAGATGAAAGCATAATCGTTTCTTTACTCTTGAACTTCTATTTTTCGTCTCTAATCTCCTAATCGTGTTCTTTGTCTTTGTTATCAGTTACAGATTGAAGAATTGGAGATTTGTTCTTACTCTACGAAAACTTCGGTGGCTCTTCTTCCTCTTCTACCATCAATTTCTTCACCATCTCACGTTTCTAAACACTAGGTTTGTGATTACTTATTCTGATTCTCTTAAACTTTATTTTTTCAATTTTCTCTATCTTAAACCCGATTTGTCTTAACATCGATTGTTTGGGTCATTTTGATCGATTGTTTGGGTCATTTGATTGTTTGGGTCTTAATCGTGTGTTTGGGTCATTTTGATGTTTTTGTAAGATGAATAACATCATGTTATTCTTTGGGTCTTAATCGATTGTTTGGGTAATTTCTCTTATAATTAGTAAAGCATCGATTGATGGTGATCAAATTGTTCTTTGTGCTCTGATTACAATTTTTTTCTTTGATTGTAGGTATGTCTCAAGAGTTACCAAAACGCCTTTTTAAGCCGGGTGAGGAGACTCAAGTCAGTCAGATCAATAACAACTGCAGGATGGTACTGTATCTCAAAAGGTTGGAGGAATGGCTGCCAAAGGAGTTGAACGAAGTGAAGAAAGATCGGGTTTTTGCTCCGATTTTCAAGTTGCACGAGAATGGTTTGGGTTACTCGGCGAGGGTGATACACAGTTTCTTGTGTAGGGAGCTCGTGACTTACAAAACGCATGAGCTTTGGTTTGTCTTTGCGAGGAGAGCACTCCGGTTTTCGTTGATGGAGTACCATGCAGTTACCGGGCTTGAGTGTGATGCTAGTCTCTCCCTTAAGGAGCCGGTTGACTGGGAAGATGATGGTGGTTTCTGGAGCTTAGTCATTAAGAGTAATAAAGGAATTTCTATGTTGGAGCTGTGGAAGAAACACAGGTTAGCTGTTAAGAAGTGGAGTAATGCTGATCGAATTAGGCTGGTGTATCTTTGCATCATTGTGTGTATGGTTTGCGCTAGAGATCAGAAGGCAAATATCCCCATCAAGTACATCAAGTTGGTCATGGATCTTGAGAAGGTCCGAAAGTACCCTTGGGGAGTTGCTTCTTTCGACCTTCTATGCGAGTCAATAGGTAAAACACGTGACAACCTGAAGGAGAAGACTACGAGTTACGTGTTAGATGGCTTCTCCTACGCTCTTCAGATTTGGGCAATGGAAGCAATTCCAAAAATTGGAAAGCTCTGTGGAAGATAACTGAACAAAAGTTTTAAGAACGGTCCTAGATGCGTAAACTGGATGGGAGCTGCAAAGATTTCATACCAGGAGCTCATTCAGTTGGAGAACATCTTCACACCCACGGTAATTATGTTTTTTTTTACTTCATCCGGTTTGACTCGCATTATTGTTAATTCAATCTTCTTTACCTTTCTTGTGTAGGATGAGCTCTATCCATACATCTCGTGGACAGGAAATTTTGATGAAGTTGATAGTATAACTTTTCTGAGAGAAGATGAGGTGGAGGATGATAGAATCAAGGTTCTCAAGAGGATGATAATGGCTAACCATGACTTCAGTGCATGTTCTGGCTTCCAGATCAACCTGACAATCATATATGTCTCCTTTAACAAGTGATCTGAAGTTGTCAACCTTGAGAACCTGAAACCCTCGAGCCTTGAAAATTCTCCTATCAATCTTTTTCTCCACCTTAACGGTTAAAGGATCAATATGTTTGGAGCTTAACATGCGACGCTCGTAGAACCATCGGGTCAACAGTTCTCTTATACTATCTAGCAAAGGAATTACTGGAAATTGTCTAGGTGATCTCAGAACTGAATTAATCGACTCGGCAGGGTTATTGGTCCTGATGTCATACCTGGATCCAGGGAAAAGAGAACGAGCCCATTTTCTCACATCAGCCTCCTGTAGATATCTTCCAAGCGCCGGACTGATATCAACAATTTCGGTGAAACGTTCCTGAAATTCACAATGCCTATACGCCTTTGATGCCTTTTCGACCAAGGCAGTGAACCCCTTTGTACTGAAGAATTTAACCACATTGGTAAGCAAGTGATGAATGCAAATTCCGTGTTTTGATCGTGGGTAGACAGTTCCAATCGATTTAGCAATTGACGCATTTCTATCTGACACAAAAGCTAAGTCTTTACTATCAGCAATAACCACATTCAACTATCGGAAGAACCACTCCCATGATTCGTTATTCTCTGAATCAACAACTCCAAATGCAACTGGATACAAGTTGGAGTTACCATCTACAGCTGTAGCAACAAGTAGAACTCCTTTGTATTTATTTTTCAGAAAAGTTCCATCAACAACAATCACCTTGCGCATTGAACTCTGAAATCCTCTAACCGATTGCCCAAAGGACATAAATAGATACATGAATCTACCATCCTTTTTAGTTTCATAGTGAGTGTGTGTACCAGGATTAGCTTCTTTAATCATATGCAAATATGATGGTATCTTTGCATAGCTTTCGTCTGGTATACCTCTAACAGCTGCAATTGCATACTCACGAGCTTCCCAAGCGTGCCAACAAGTAATCTCGCAGCTGTGCTCCATCCTCATAAACTGCATGATATCCTTTGCTTTGGGGCCATCACTAGCATCATCAAATCGATGTTGTATCAGCTTCCCAATTGTTCTTGCCGACGCCATTTTTCCGAATTTGCTTTTTTTTGAAGGAGCACATGAGTGTATACCCACACATTTATTGATCATGAAATATGTAGAACCATCAACACATTCCGCACGCACAGTCCAGTTGCACGTGTTATCCATACATCGTATAGACCACCATTTTTTCGTTGATTTGGTAACAATAAAATCATAATTATTCTTCATCGCCCAAATTTCCATTGTTGCCTTTAGAACACGTTTACTTCGGAAAAGTTGATCTTTCTTCACGAAATCTGGGTTCCCAGCTTCGGATTTCTCTTTCTTTTCACTATCTCCATAGTTTTCACTCTTTAAACCAGCATCGCCGGAACCATCTACACCGACATGATTCTTCCTTTTATCACGACACTCTCTTGATGCTTCTGCAAAATCTCCCAGATTTATGTCAGGAACTTCACCTTCCTCAACATTACTTGAATCACACGGCTCCTTATTCAAATCGATATTGACTCGTTCCTTTTCCTTTACACCAGTACCAGTACCAGAGAACGTGACACACAAGGTTGTAGAGGAATCCTTCTTTGCGTAGCCCACAAAGTTACTCACTTGTCGATCATTGCTCATACTAATGGGCGGATTTCCTCTTTGATTCACCATCTCATAACTGAACTCGACAGTAACCAAATTAGGGTCAACCCCATAATCTTCACACACCATGATCTTGAGTTCCTCCAATGAAGTAGTTGTTTCTAATGTCACCGTTCGACCACGCCTTTGCTTGTCTGGCAAGAAACTCCACTCGTCACTCAAATTTGACATCCATACACCAGATTTTACATAGATTAGAACCATCTTGTGTTGGTTGATAGAAGAGATGTTTGTCGATGAAGATGAGAGAGGAACGAGAGAGATAGAGATCGTGTGAAGAGAGGAGAAAATCGTGGGGAGAATATACTTAGAGATATTTATGATAGATTTAGGAAACATATGACCACGAAATTTGGAAGTTTCCATTTTTAATATATTTGGATAGAATAGACATCCTACCTAAGGCAGAAAGGTGTAGAGGAGTGGAAACTACATTATGTCGTAGGCTATTATAAAGTAAAAGGCATAACAAGGTATGACGGGAAAAAAATAAAAAGTATTTCACTGAGTCTTGGGTAGAACTTGTAAAAAAACCGTATGTAGACTGAAGATATCTAACTAGAATAATACGACACAAAATCTATCTTGGGTAGATTATTGAAGAGACTGTAGTTTATATTTTCTATCCAAGGTAAACCTATGTATAATACTTTGTATTCGATTTGTATACTACGTAGATGGCTAGAACAAGTATTCTATCCTAGCTTTGACATTAAATAAAACATAGTTCCATATTTTTTTAAAAAAAATATTTAAACAGAAAAGTATGTATACTTTGGTTTTTAATGATTTCTATATTTTTTTATATTTTTTAACTTTAGTTTACTATTTTTTTCACAATACAAGGGCAAAAACTGTCCAAAATGACCAAAAGTTTCAGAAGTCTTATTTGGACAAACAAACAAGAAAAGTGTCTTGTTTTTCCAATTCTCCCAATACAAAATTGTGATCTATAACAAAAATTTATATTAAAATATAATTAAAACCAAGATTTACATTTCTCATGTCTCTCAAATCAACATTAAAAACAATTTTGGTAAATCATAATTAAGAAAATTTTACGTAATTTGAAATTCTACACAAATTACATGTACACATTTTTCGCATCCACATTTTCTGTGTCTATGTTCACAAAAAACAATTTCGGTAAATCATAATTAAGAAAATTTAATAAAAATTTAAGTATATCTATATGGATATCAAAATGAAAAGAAAAAAGTATATGCATTTTATACATATGTTTATATATGTATTTACATATTAGCAAACAAAAAATAAGGTATGAAATATGTTGGGATAAAAAAGTTTAAACTAATATTAAAAGAATAAAAGTCTCTCACATATTTTGGTAACTTTCGTAAACAAAAGTATCTTCTAACTAAAACATTGACTAAAATCCAAAGTATCTTCTACCTAAACATTAACTAGAATCCAAATACAAGTTACCCGTTAGCAAGGAAAAATGGCATTTTCGTCCTATATATTCCTCGGTTTCAGGAAAAATGCCCCCTTTAACAGATTGTGTCTCTCTATGTAAAGAAAGATGAAAATGTGTCTTATTGACTAATGCAGTACTCTTTTTCTTACTACTAAATTTGCTAATATGTGCACATCTATTAGCACTGTTTGCATGTTGTTAGAATACAATAGTTTTATTTTATGTTCTTTTTCCATCATAAAATATATTGTTAGTTATTTGGGTTGTAACCCGAATATTTATGAATTATATACTTAGATAATGATTGAATCGCGCACGGGGTCACTTTCTTTAAAGAGTATTTCGACCTTATTCCAAACCTTGGGTTACGCGAAATCCCTTTGTAGGATAAGGCAATCAAAGTCTAACTCGTTTTCTAGGTTAAGATACAGGTGAAACAAAAAAGGTTTTAATGCTTATATGTGTTTCTTCAAAGATCTTTAGTAATCTTTGAACAATGAATCTTACTATATCTCTCTCTCTCTTACTAACTATTACTTAATTTCTACTATTAGTTTCTACTCTTGGTTTCTGATTTTTCTATCTCCATTTGCCAATGCCTACACCTCCTTATATAGAGAATGAAGAGTTGCAACCAAAAGTTACAATGGTTAAACCAAAAGTAACAAAGGTTAATGAAGAGTTGCAATGGTTAGTAAAGAATTACAATGGTTAATCACAAAAGGTTGCAATTAATTACTATGGTTATTTTTTTTTGAATTATACAGAGGTATCCTGACCCCACAGAAGTGGTTTGGACTAGTCACGTGTTGTCGCATGTCGGTCTTCTGTCCCTGGCGATGCCAAAATGTTAATTCCCCAGTGGTCAGGATTCGAACCCAGGTGGCGGAACTCACAGCTGTAAACCTTTTACCAACTGAGCTAGAAGCCCTCGTTAATTAATATGTTATTACCAAAGATTGCAGTCATCAATAGTTGCAGTGATTTATTTTTATAGTTGCAACTGTTCATACAAACAATTGCAATGGTTCACATGAAACATTACATCTATTCACTTAAAGATATAACATATATTATTAGTAATAAGAGTTTTACGAGGATCGAAAAGCGGAAAGCAGGACTTTACCAAGAGCGGAAAATGTCTAGAAACAAGACCGGTGAAAAATCTAAATATCCTCGAAAACTTAAACCTAAAATAGGAAAGATATAACCCACAAAGAACCAAACTAAAAGAAAAAAACCAAAATCAAAAATAGCAATAAGGAAAATGATGACATCCAAATCCAATGACAGCTAGATGCTAACAAGAGACATATACACAAATCTAGGAAAGATCACCAAGCAAACACCAACCAAAAACGCATGATAAACACACAACCAAACTGAGGAACATCAAAAGGTCTAACTTCTAGATATCTACCATAACGAGGGGAACAAGCCTAACCAACAACCTTTTCACTAACATGAAGCCAAAGACAAATCAGAGCCTTGATGTGTCACATCGTTGCAAACCAATGGATATAGCAACCAAACTCCTAAAGCTAAACAAGAACCTCAATGGAAATACCCCAACAGAAAAACAACCATATGAGGACATGATACAACCTTGGTTATGCTGGTTTCAGCCACAATGGAATCTCGTACAGTAAATTTCTTAGCCATTCTGCCTCTTTACCAGTAGCTACTAATGCTACGTATTCCGACTCCACAGTCGAACTTGTAATGCAAATTTGCTTTTTAGAAGCCCATGAAATGGGACCTCCCTCAAGAAAAAACACCCAACCACTTTTAGAAGAATGATCTTCTATGTTGGTAATCCAACTTGCATCTGAATATCCTTCTAGACCGAAGGAAATCCGACATATGTCAAACCATAATTAATGGGTCCTTTCAAATACTTGAGCACCCTTTTTAAGGCTTTGCCAATGTTGAGTAATAGGATTACTAGTGTATCTACTCAACCTTCCTACAGCTTAAGCTATATCTGACCTAGTGCTCGTCATGGAATACATTAAGCAGCCAATCACTTGTGAATACTCGAGTTGTGATACTGCTTGTCCTGTATTAGGCATGAGCTCCACACTCGGATCATGGGAGTGCTCATTGGAGAACAATTCTCACAGTTGAACTTCTTAAGAACTTTCTTAATATAATGAGATTGTGTCAAAGATAGTCCTTCGTTTTCACGTTTGATTCTAATTCCAAGAATCACATCCGCCTCTCCCATGTCTTTCATTGCAAAATTTGATGACAAAAATGCTTTTGTAAGTTCTACTTGTCTAAGGTCAGTACCAAAGATCAACATATTATCAACATACAAGAAAATGATTACTCTGTTTCCACGTTCATCAAATTTGCTATGTAAACACTTATCCGCTTGTTTTAACTTGAAACCATTTGATAAAACAACCTCATCAAATCATTGATGCTACTGCTTAGGTGCTTGCTTTAGCCCATACAATGACTTGATCAACTTACACACCTTATGCTCATTACCAGGCATAATAAAATCTTCAGTTTGCTTCATATACACCTTTTCTTCCAAAATACCATTTAAGAACGCTGTCTTAACATCCATTTCGTGAATCACAAGGTTCTTAATTGATGCCAAAGCAATTAATAATCTTATAGAAGTGATCCTAGCAACTGAAGCATATGTATCGAAATAATCAATACCTTCCTTTTGTTAAAGCCTTGAATAACCAATCGTGCTTTAAACTTGTCGATTGTTCCATCAACTTTCATCTTCCTTTTGAAGATCCATTTGCAGCCTAAAGGCTTGCAACCAGGTGGGAGATCCGACAAGATCCAAGTATTATTTCCCATGATAGAGTCCATCTCATCATTTATTGCTTCTTTCCAAAAAGCAACATCCTAAGAGTTCATAGCTTCACTATAAGTTCTTGGATCATTATCAATATGATAACAATATGAGTGTTGGAAACCAATCTCATCTCTTGATCCTTTAACTAAATATATTTGAAATCAGGACCAAATGATTTTTCAATCCTTCCTCGCTTGCTCCTATGGAGCACAGGTGACATGTCAGGAGGCATAAAAGTTCTGTCTCCTTTACTAGTTCCACTTGAACTTGGAACCAAATCTTTTGCAATAGGTATGGATGAAAAACGCTTTTCAGCAAATATTGCATCTCTGATTCAAGTACAGTGTGAACTGCAACTAAATCATTAGGTTCTATTACATAAAATCATAAGCTTTGGAATGCTCTGCATATCCAATGTAAATGCAATCAATACCTCTTTCTCCCAAAGTTTTAATTTTGGGTTGGGGTAGTCTTACAACAGCCCTATACGTCCCCAAACTCGAAGATAATTCAAGCTTGGTTTTCTCTTATACCAAAGTTCATAAAGGATAATTTTGTTCATTTTCTTAGGAACTCTATTTAATAAATAGAAAGACGCTAACATGGCTTCACCCCAAAATCCGTCACTTAATCCCGAGTAAGATAACAAGGAATTAACCATTTCTTTTAGGATTCTATTTTTTCTTTCTGGTACACCATTTTGTTGTGGTGTATACGGAGCTTTCATGTATAATTCCTACAGGCTGGAAATATACAGAATCATAATACTCTCCACCTCTATCGGTGCGTAACTTCTTAATCAAACCATTTTGTTCCAATTCAACCTCAGTTTTATAAATCTTAAATTTATCTAGGGCCTTATATTTAGCATGTAATAAATATAGATAACAGAAACGAGAATAATCATCTATGAAAGTGACAAAATACTTCTTTTTCCTAAATATGGGGTAGCATGCAAATCACATAGATCACTATGTATAAATCCTAGCACTACAGAATTTCTTTCAGTGCTTTTAAATGGTTGCCTAATTATTTTTATTAACATGCAAGTACCACATTTTTCTAAATTTATGTCAAAAGTTGGAATTAACCCTTCTTTAGACATATTAATCATATGATTATAATGTACATGACCTAATCTAGCATGCCACTGAGAACTATCATTTTTTTAGAACTTTTCATATAAACAGAATTGACAAACATTCCATTACAAAATATCCAAATCCAACAAATACACCACACTTCGATAAGATATACTTATCAGATTCATACACTTTTTTAAAACCACATTTATTTAAAACACTACCAGAGACTATGTTTTTCCTAATTCCGGGCACATGAAGTACATCCTTGATATCAAGGATTTTTCCAGAACTAAACTCTAACACCACTTTTCCATGACCTAAGATAGTGGCATTTGACTCGTTTCCAATATAAAGTATGGATCCATCAGTAACTTGCTCATATGTATTGAAACATTCACGATCCCTGCAAACATGTGTTGTTGCACCTGAGTCAATCCACCACGCCACTTCATCATCCTTGATGAGTGGATGGACCTTGGTCCTTAGATACTTGTATTAAACGGTTCCCGTCTTATTCTTATCCTTCTTTTCTCGGCAATCACGACTTAAGTGACCCAGCTTGTTACAATTCCAACAAATGCTTTTAAACCTTTTGTTAGATCCATTGTTAGTGTTGTTATTTAAGGATTGTTTCCTCTTATTCTTAGAACTCACACCTTCCTCCATCATATTGATGGTAGAAGTACCATCATCATTATTTTTGGGGTTTTCTCCCTCTTGCGCCCTTAGAGATTCCTCCATGTGCAAATGGCTGCCAAGTTGTATAAGAGACAACTCTTCCTTTTTATGTTTTAACATGTGTTTAAAATCTTTTCATGAAGGTGGTAACTTATCGACGATACTCGATACTGAGATAGATTCATCCAACTTCATTTTGTGTTGCATAAATTGGCCTAATATACGAAGCAATTCATTGTATTGCTCCATAACTGGCCTAGAATCAGACATCTTGTAATTATTAAAATTACTAACAAGGAAATTCTTACTAGAAGCATCCTCAGCCATGTACTTTGATTCTAACGCATCCCACAGCACTTTTGCGGATTCGACATTCTTATAAACATCAAAGAGAGGATCTGACATACCATTGAGAATATGGCCACGACATATGTAATCGACATTTTCCCATTTAAGTTGCTTACTTTTCTCATCCGAAGACTCGTTCTCAGCATCCTCCGGTACAGTAAGCATAGGCATGCTTAGAACATACACTACATTCAGATTTGTGAGGAGAAAGTGCATCTTCTTTGGCTATCTCCGGAAATCTACTCCCTTAAACTTATCTAACTTTCCAAACTTTGATAACATCTCTCGCACCGATACACCAGCCATAATTCACAAGAAAATACTCTTTAAGATTGTTGGTTATTTGGGTTGTAACTCGAATAGTTGTGAATTATATACTTGGATAATGGTTGAATCGTGCACGAGGTCACTTTCCTTAAAAAGTATTTTGACCCTATTTTAAACCTTGGGTTACACGAAATTCTTCTGTAGGATAAGACAATCAAAGTCTCACTCTTGTTCTAGGTTAAGTTACAAAAGAAACAAATAAAGTTTTAGTGCTTATATGTGGCTTTTTAAAGATCTTTAGTAATCTTTGAACAATGAATTTTACTATCTCTCTCTCTCTTACTAACTATTACTTTCTACTATTAGTTTCTACTCTTGGTTTCTGATTTTTCTATCTCCATTTGCCAATGCCTACATGATAGACCCAAAATCGGGAAGGATCACTTTAGCCGGGTGTTGGATATGAACCGAGAAGGCAATGACACTTCTGGAACTGAGATGGAATGAATGGATCGTCAAGAGGTGCGGAATGACTCTTGATATACCAACAATCTAAGGCTAACCACCAAAGAACGGATGAATGTGTTGCCTAACCACCAAATAACACACACAGATGATTGGCTGACCACCAAATCAACAAGCCGGTTCAAACCGATGAACTAGCTAAAGAACTCTCTCTCACTCAGAGAAGAAGAACAAAGATAAACAACCAAATTGAACTGCTTTTATTCATGAATGAGACTACATATTTTTAGTACTTTGTAGTCAAAGAAATAAATACATTTGTGGGGAAAACAATGCATAGGAAATGAAAACATTGACTAGAATGTGATAAATGAGTCAAAGTGCGGAAACTGATGAAGTCTGGTCAATGTTGGCGAATTTGAGGAAGACTGGTCAAAATGAATCTTCAGACACTGTCCAGGTTCATCCGAACCTGCTGGTTCTGTGGCTGGACGAACGAGGGCTGATCGATGCGGGCTTTCACTCCGGACATCCATGGGTCGATACGGTGAAAGGCACGATTGGTTTGGACGGTTAGATCGGCACGAACTGATGGTAAAACCTCGGTTGGGTCGAACTGGTTGACAAGATCGCCACTTTGTGCCGTGTCCTTGAACCAAAAAGAACGGTGCTCGATTTTGGTTCTATCATACTCTCCCTCTTCAAAAAGATTTGTTCTCAAATCTGAAACATTAAAAGGAAAAGGATTATAAGCAAAAGAATTATAATCAGCACAATGCTCACCTTGATTTTGGTCTAGTTTTTGAATGGAAGAAGACCCTTCTTGGTTGGCTTGATGACCATGGATTTGTTCTTCATCTAGCCCCTCCATTGGCTCATGTGTGAAGTCATCAAAAATTGGCAAAGGGTCTTCCTTTTCTGGCTCGGTTTCAACGTTCTTCAAGGTAACCAACGGTTTCTGTTTGTGGCACTTGTTAGCATAATTGCCGACCTTATGGCATTTGAAGCACCTGGTAGAAAGAGCCTTGCTGCTGGGTTTCACAGCTTTGCTTTTATCAGAAGACAACACATTAGTTTTCAAATCTGAATTTGAAAGAGAAGAAAGATTACTTTGTTGTTTTGGTGCAGGAGAAGCGTTGGGGGTTTCCCTTCTTTTTGAGTTGTCGGATAGCATGATTTGCCTTATGCAACATCTTCTCCAAGCTGGCATAAGTCTGAAGCTCTTTCTGATCAAGCATATCATAGCTGCTTCTCTTGGCTTTGGTGAAGGGACGATCACCATTTCTGACCCTCTTTTCAACATCATTGGACATGTTTCGTCTCTTCCTTTGTTTCTGCACAAAAGCAAACTCATTAGAAGCAAACTGTTTCTTTTTAAAAATCAATTGCTCTTTTTTAAAAACAGTTTTAAAAGGAAAGTAGACGTCTTGTTGTGGTTTTGATTTCTTGAGAAGTCCAAACATCTTAACCTGAAAAATTCTCAACACAAAAGATTAACAGATAAAAATATTCCTCTCACTCTCAAGTGTTTGATCTCACGATTTTTAGGTCATCACTCAGAGTTCTTTCACTGGTTCAAAGGATGATAGGCAATCAAAATTCAGCAATCAAAACCAAAAAAAAAAACTTTTTATGGGTAAAAGAAAAGAGAAAGAAAGATGAAGAGGTTTTTGTATGGATCCGCCTTAACTGTCCTAAGGCCGGATTACTCTTCGGCCAGCAGGCTTTCTCTTCCACCACTCCCCCTGGATTTTCTCTTCAGAATTGATTCAAGCCAAAACTTTTACTTTTTTTTTCTTTTTTTTATCGATTTTTTTTTCTTTTTTTTAAATGGCGATCACAAAGGAGTAAAGGAACAGCCCGGATCCAAAAAGAAAACGATGAATAGATGAGAAGATGAAAAGAATAATGAAAACAAACCAGCCAAAGTGGCTCTGATACCAAATGATACGTCCTGAGATTGGACAGGATCACTCAAACGGACTTAGGGGATATGAACTCGCCAAAAGGGAGAATTGATGGGATGAACGGTGACACGAAGGGTTGCGGAATGCCCGATGATACTACCAGAGATGAACTCCAAAGAGAACTGATGGATTGAACGGTGACACAAAGGGTTGCGGAATGACCCAATGATACTACAAGAGGTGCTTGATTGTCGCCTGATATGACTCACAGGTCCGACAAGGAAGCAAACTCGATCTGTTGCCGGATGTGACACACCGGTCCAACGAGAAAGAGAGTTACTTGGAGCTAATCACACCAAGAACAAGAAAAGTGAGATACCCTCTCAAGGTTCCAAAAATAAACACTCAAAACTTATTTTATTTCATTGATCAAATGGTATTTATATAATAGGCAATGCATACAAAAGGTTTAGTCAAAACCTAGAAACTTGTAAACTAATAAATATTGTAGACTTGACTAAAGACCAAAGACCAAAGACCAAAGATTTTTGACCGAAAATGGGAATTTGTGGTCGCAAAACTCTTCGGCTGATCTCGTCCTTTTGCATGGTCGACGGGCTCTGGATTACCGTCAGATTGATATATTGTTTGACCATACCTTCTCGTTTCTTGTTGGGCCTTTCTTTCTTTGGGATGAAACATGTTCATAAACATATTTTCATAAATCGTCAAGCCCATCTCGTTTAAATCTCAAGCCCAAAAGCCAAATTTTCTTGATTTGTTTCTGCTGCTGGTTCAGGGCACATCATTGACCATGCAAAAGCCAAATTTCGTTGATTGCTTTTCTGCCCCTACCTGGCACGCCACTTGATACGTCCTGAGATTGGACATGATCACTCAAACGGACTTAGGGGATATGAACTCGCCAAAAGGGAGAACTGATGGGATGAACGGTGACACAAAGGGTTGCGGAAGGCCCGATGATACTACCAGAGATGAACTCCAAAGAGAACTGATGGATTGAACGGTGACACAAACTGTTGCGGAATGATCCAATGATACTACAAGAGGTGCTTGATTGTCGCCTGATATGACTCACAGGTCCCACAAGGAAGTAAACTCGATCTGTTGCCGGATGTGACACACTGGTCCAACGAGAAAGAGAGAGTTACTTGGAGCTAACCACACCAAGAACAAGAAAAGTGAGATACCCTCTCAAGGTTCCAAAAATAAACACTCAAAACTTATTTTATTTCATTGATCAAATGGCCTTTATATAATAGACAAGGCATACAAAAGGTTTAGTCAAAACCTAGAAACTTGTAAACTAATAATTATTGTAGACTTGACTAAAGACCAAAGACCAAAGACCAAAGACTTTTGACCGAAAATGGGAATTTGTGGTTGCAACACTCTTCGGCTGATCTCGTCCTTTTGCATGGTCGACGGGCTCTGGATTACCGTCAGATTGATATATTATTTGACCATACCTTCTCGTTTCTTATTTGGCATTTATTTCTTTGGCTAAAACATGTTCATAAACATATTTTCATAAATCGTCAAGCCCATCTCGTTTAAATCTCAAGCCCAAAAGCCAAAATTTCTTGATTTGTTTCTGCTGCTGGTTCAGGGCACATCATTCCCTCCTTCTTTAAAAAGATTTGCCCTCAAATCTGTCTTTCTTTAGCTTCAGATAGAATGATCTCTTGACTTTTCGTAGAACTCTTTTTTTTTTTTAGAAAAGAAGATGAAAGGTAGAAGATGGATGAAGAAGATGGAAAGATGAGAAAAATGAACAGATAGTACCGGTTGAGTGGCTCTGATACCACTTGATAGACCCAAAATCGGGAGGATGGCTTTGGCCGGATGTTGGATATGAACCGAGAAGGCGAAGGCACTTCTGGAACTGAGATGGAATGAATGAATCATCAAGAGGTGCGGAATGACTCTTGATATACCAACGATCTAAGGCTAACCACCAAAGAACGGATGAATGTGTTGGCTAACCACCAAATAACACACACAGATGATTGGCTGACCACCAAATCAACAAGCCGGTTCAAACCGATAAACTAGCTAAAGAACTCTCTCTCACTCAGAGAAGAAGAACAAAGATAAACAACCAAATTAAACTGCTTTTATTCATGAATGAGACTATATATTTATAGTATTTTGTAGTGAAAGAAATAAATACATTTGTGGGGAAAACAATGCATAGAAAATGAAAACATTGACTAGAATGTGATAAATGAGTCAAAGTGCGGAAACTGATGAAGTCTGGTCAATGTTGGCGAATTTGAGGAAGACTGGTCAAAATGAATCTTCAGACACTGTCCAGGTTCATCCGACCCTGCTGGTTCTGTGGCTTGACGAACGAGGGCTGATCCATGCGGGCTTTCACTCCGGACGTCCACGGGTCGATACGGTGAAAGGCACGATCGGTTTGGATGGTTAGATCGGCACAAACTGATGGTAAAACCTCGGTTGGGTCGAGCTGGTTGACAAGATCGCCACTTTGTGCCGTTTCCTTGAACCAAAAAGAACGGTGCTCGATTTTGGTTCTATCACTACATCTCCTTATATAGAGAGTGAAGAATTGCAACCAAAAGTTGCAATGGTTAAACCAAAAGTTGCAAATGTTAATGAAGAGTTGCAATGGTTAGTAAAGAGTTACAGTGGATAATCACCAAAGGTTGCAATTAATTAATAAGGTTATTACCAAAGTTGCAATCATCAATAGTTGCAATGTTTTATTTATATAGTTGCAACTGTTCATACAAACAATTGCAATGGTTCACATGAAACATTATATCTATTCACATAAATATATAACATACTAGGGTTTGGCCTGCCCTAAGGACGGGTTAGTTACTGAAAAAAATATAATATATCAAAAATTTATTTAATATCTCAAAATGTTTAATTTAGTTTAATTGTAAGTAATCTTTAAACTGTAATACCAAAAATTATAATATACGGTATTCAAATTTTTAATATTACAGCTATACATTTGTATATATCATCTATTTTTTGATAACTCTGATACTTAGGTTGAAATGTTGTTTGATATATCTTAATCACGCTTTTTCGGTCTACGTTTTGAATATATTTTTATTGTTGAAAACTTGAAATGCTGAAATAATCACACAGCAATATTCAATGTATTATGTTTTTTCTGTAACATACAATGTATTATGTTTTAAATATATATAATTAGATTAAATGTAACGCTTGATGCTCTCTTTTGGCTGAATTTTCCATTATTGTAGAGGGCTAAGAAACATTACTTCACTATCACTAACACCAAAAGGATCATCCTGCTCTATCACGCCACCTCTCTCCTCAGTCTAAGAATCACTACTAGAAGAGCCATTCACCCTATTATCCTCATTATCACTCTCATTCACGATATCATCTTCATCCTCAACATCATTCAACAAGCTTCTCATATTACGATGCCTACCCATATAAGGATCAACTTCTCTGACGATAAAAACCATCATTGCTCCAGATCCAATTGAATAGTGAACCACTTTTTTCATTATCACATCGTCAGTAATGTCTTCTTTTTTTCTCAGGAGTTTCAGGTGGAAACCATGATACTTGATTCATACTATCTTCATAGCCGATGTATTCTACAAGTGTGAGAATCGACAGCAAGGTAAAATCATCAGCTGCTCTTCTACCGCCTTCATGAACTTCCCCTCCATGATATTCGTCTTTATTGCTCCAATATCCACCACAACGAAAATAGAGATCAAAGCTGTAAGAAAATCTTTCACCAACGAGAAAATGAAGCAATCTATCAGTTGATTAAAAAAATATCAAAAAAGTTCTCTGGTTACTAACCTCAACGCCAAGATCTTTTCTCTTGCTTAATTCTCTTAAAATAGAGCACATAACTGATGAAATCGCCTTCAATCATCATGAATCACAGAATCAATTGAAATTTTGAAGGTTGAGTAAAAAGCCTCAATCCTCCACTCTAGGAACCCTAAATCGCGATTTTAGATTGCCAAAAGACTTCATATTTTCGTTTTAAAACGACTTTAAAATGGAAAAAAATTGCAGTTTTAATTGAAACACAAAGCATATATCTATTACGTATATCAAAATAACAAATATGTTCGGCAGGCGAGTTTGTTAGCTTGCGGTTGAGTTGTGTCCGGGTGCGGTGTTCGAACCGCGCTGGATGCAACATTTTTTTAGTTTAATTTTTAATACCAAAACGATGTAGTTTTAATTTCTGTTAAATAGTTAACAGAGATATATCATAAATACACGGATGGATTATATTGCGGTTTGACAGAGACTTTGAGATTTGACCCGTGGATTTTTGAGTTCGTGGATTAATTTGCAATAAAAAGCTACATTGAGGTTTTTTTTTGCAGAAACCCCTTTATTTAATAAAGAGATTATCAAATAGGAAACGTAGTGACCAAGCCAAGACCGCGATAACAACAAGTTTGCAAAACCAACGAAATGATTCAAGGAAAAATAAAATTCTAAACAATTATTCATAGCGTTAGAGAAGATAAAATCCTATGAACCAGGCCACCCCCAAGAGAAGCGAAGAAGTGTGTGGCTTTTGTTGGAACTCGTTTTTGACAAAATGGTTTAAGACCATTTTCCGGTATGTTTCGAGACGAAGACGTTCATCGAAATAACCGAATGTTTGAATCTATGAAGTAGTGTACTCATATGTCAAAACCAGAGTTGGTTTTGAATAAGAAATGGAAGTCCAAAATGAGTTTGGCTAAATATTAAAAATTAGCAAATGTCATATATTGGATATTTCGGTTTGAATTTGTTAATTGGATATTATGTACATTACTTATTCATGACTATCTTTATGTTTGTATAAACATAAAATGCAAACCCAAATTAAAGGAAATATTATTTATGTTTGATTTGGTCAAATATATAATATATTTCTTATTGCTAAGTCATTAAAAATTGAGTCAAAAGGAATTAAATTTTTTTAATTACAGCATTGATTTTTTTTTTTTACTTTAAGACTCCATTATTCTCTTGTATGTTATGGCTTTTCAAAAACATCATGTGATGTTTTGTATTTTCTATATAAAGGCTTGTGAGCCATTTAGAAACTTGAAAACCAACAACAAATACAATTTGTCCATGTTCAATAGTGAGGTTTTTATTTTATTATATATTGTGTCTGAGAGTACAATACAAAACTAGTTTCGACAGACTTCTGATAGAGTGACGCAAATTCAGTAGATTGTTTGCAGTGTATCCTGGGACTCATTACGTTATCGAAATGTCGCACTACGGGATGTATTTTGAGTTAAGGAAAGAGATAATATTTCGCCTCTGCAGTTGTATCATCCTTTTCTTACTCTTTGGTATAATTTTATCATTTTTATTCTTTACAATATTCAGTAATCCGTAGTTTGTAAAATACGATTTCATCAGTCTTAACTCAAAATATCTGTTTATTGCTTTGCACTAACCGGAGTGATTATTGTAAAAATTATGTTTTTTGTAAGAACAGATTGATTGATCTTTGGGAAAAGATGTCGGAGTCGGATCTATAGGATTATTTCAAAATAATCTTTTTACAATCTTGATTCTATAATTTTTTTGTTTTTATACTAACAAAACTGATTATTTTGTGAAGTGTTTTGTTATAAAAACAGGAATTAAAGAATTCAGGGTGATGGAAAACAAAATCTTCTGATTTTTTGAAACAATTAGTTTCAGATTATTTGAGATTTGTGTGTTTAGATTCATTAAAATTAAAATAATAAATATTTTTGGACTAATGAATTTGATATTTTATGGTTTCATAAGAACAGATTTCATCTTTCGATGGTGACAGTGAAAATCATTTTCCCAACGTCTTTGGTAACGTTTTTGGAATGGGTTTGTCTACTCTTAATTTTAAAAATAGTTAATAGATAGATAGAGTGGTAACAATCATTTTTAATATTAGTCCAAATATTATATTTCTTTGACGTGGTTAATGGCGCTGGTTTGCTTTAATTATCAAGAATGTGATTAACGTTTTCATTTTGTGATTTCAGATTTTTTGGAACAGCTTAATTTGATTATTAAGTGCTTGATCATGAGAAAAGAAAAAATGATTAAAAGTTTCAAAAATATGGTGAAACCATATTTATAAACAACATTTTGATCTTTTGAGATCAAATTGTATGGAGGGAAATAGATTTCGTAAGTCGACGCCCCAAATAAAATTTGGGAAAGTCTGCCACATATAAATCATTTGCCATAAGAAATAAAATGTTTGTTGATATTGATCAAAACATTTGTATTTCGTCAATGCTTAAATGCACATTTCAAAAATGTTGACCATGCAAAACCAATGAGAATTTTCAGACCAATATGACTGAATCTGACATGTATATTGTAGTTTCTAAAGTCAATATATTTGAGAATAACCATAGAAAATGGTGGTTTTGATGGTACAAATAATATCATATAATGATATGTATATTTGCTATAAAGCAAAAATATATTTTGAAAAAAAAAATCAAAATATATACAAGTTGGATTTGTAAATCAACTTGAGAGAACTATTAAAATAGTTGTATCCAAAATGTGATTTTCCGAGAATGAAATACATTCTAAAGGAAATTGTAACAATTTTCGAAATTGTTTTTATTAATCATTTATATCTAAAGGAGTTGTAGATTAACTTTCTAAACTGTTAAGAGATATTAAATGTAAATATGCATGGTTTTGAGCTATCTCAAGAAATGTGGAGGAAGCTTTGCTTACCATATAAAATCATTGACAAAGAGGCCAAATGAGCTTAGTGATAGTTATCAAACTATGATTTTAAAGAAGAAAAAAAACTAGTGTCATACACTGAGTTTTGTGTATAATGGTTAATTGTATCTTGAGAAAAAAAAAGATGACAAAAATCATTAAACAATTGATCTCGACTAATCTCAAGAGATTATGTTCACTGTGATGACAACCTAGGATCCTGTTACTAAAGGTGTGTCATGAGATCAAATTGTAATATCATCGAGAGGAATGGGTTTAGCCTATGAACTAAGATGATGTTTGGCGGTAACTCTACTTATCAGATTGGAGATCTCAAGAAATAAGTTCAAGGAGACAACTAAGTCAAACTAAATCTGCCCAAAGCACTGTAAGACTTCGGTCTATACCCAGTTCCTATGATGATTAAACAGTGTTACATGTAAGGAATAGAGGATAAACATTTGCTTTTAATGATTTGTGCCAATTGTTTTGAGATATGAATGGAGTAATACATGATATTTCTCTAAACAAAGCTAATGGCAAATCACCTTGTGAGTGTCAAATGAAGCCGTTTCTAGGAGAATAAAAAGGCTATATTCTCTAAATTCACTCATGATTACTAGGAATGTTCACGGCCAAAATGAACACAATAGAGAAATTGGTTTTGTGAGAGAATGAAACTGTGTTTTGGCTATTGTCTAGGTTTACACCAAAGCCCGGGAAGTTCAAGACATCATGGCCACCTCCTGGCCGAGTAAATCCGATAGCTATTAACAATAACTGGTTCAAGGCTGAAAAATTGCTACCAACTCATCATGCAGTAGATTTCTCGTTTGTACTCTCAAAAGTCCTTAGATCGAATGTTTTCTAGGAAGTCAAGTCTCTTGAGTCGTCTAGTGTCTAGAGTCATTTTTATTAATGTGTGGGATTGTTGGAACTCGTTTTTGACGAAATGGTTTAAGACCATTTTCCGGTATGTTTTGGGACGAAGACGTTCGTCGGAATAATCGAATGTTTGACACTATGAAGTAGTGTACTCGTATGTCAAAATCAGAGTTGGTTTTGAATGAGAAATGGAAGTCCAAAATGTGTTTGGCTAAATATTAAAAATTAGCAAATGTCATATATTGTATATTTGGGTTTGAATTTGTTAATTGGATATTATGTCCATTACTTATTCATGACTATCTTTATATTTGTATAAACATAAAATGCAAACCCAAATTAAAAGAAATATTATTTATGTTTGATTTGGTCAAATATATAATATATTTCTTATTGCTAAGTCATTAAAAATTGAGTCAAAATGAATTAAATTTTCTTAATGACAGCATTGATTTTCTTTGACTTTAAGACTTCATTACTCTCTTGTATGTTATGGCTTCTCAAAAGCATCATGTGATGTTTTGTATTTTCCATATAAAGGCTTGTGAGCCATTTAGAAAAATACAGAGAGACACACTTGAAAACCAACAACAAATACAATTCCTCTATGTTCAATAGTGAGGTTTTTATTTTATTATATATTGTGTCTGAGAGTACAACACAAAACTAGTTTCACCAGGTTTCTGATAGAATGACGCAAATTCAGATGATTGTTTGCAGTTATATCCTGGAACTCATTACGTTATCGAACTGTCGCACTACAAGATGTATTTTGAGTTAAAGAATGAGATAATATATCGCCTCTGCAGTTGTATCATCATTTTCTTACTCTTTGGTATCATTTTATCATTTTTATTATTTACAATATTCAGTAATCCATAGTTTATAAAATACGGTTCCATCAGCTTTTTCCATCAGCTTTTTCCCGGTGCACCTATCATACTGGAGTTGTGCATCCTCATCAGTGTCTTCACAAGCAATACGTTCATGAGGGAAGTTCGCTGTTAGAAGCAGTAGCTCGCTGTGTATCACCGCAAGGCAGCCATCCCACCAGAGGCAGCAGCAGGTACTTTGGTTACATTATTGGAGGGCTTAGTAATCACTTCTTTAGTTCCAGACACATTATCTTCGGGGTTGTTATCTCCCCTCTGCGAATAAACAAAATAACAGTCTAAATACCAGAAAGAGTTAACGCAGAACATATTCTATGCACTGTGGGGGAGATCTTTCGTCGGGTCCTCAACACCTGGGTCCTATACGTCAAAACCATTTAGGTATTCGTGTCTATTACTCTATTAGTGACATGACTCATGATTTAAAGGTAGTGATTGTTGTTGCTACCATAAGCTGTGCAACCTCTGCAGCACGTGCATTGATAAGATTACTCATCGTACCATCAAATGCCACAAAGAGAACCGACTCTAAGCCATCTGAAACTGTTAACTGGACACTGTACCTGCATTAGTGACATCATGGAATTTTTTTAGTAGTGGTGGGTTAAATGCTCTTTTACATTAACTATTTAAAAATCTGAGAAGTTGAGTTTAGGATGAATCACCTAAGAACCCCAACTGCGTTTTCATTTTGGCAAGAACCACATGTAAATGAAGAAAATCCACATTGAGCTTCGTACATCATTTGGAGAAGGTGTGTAGCACCAACCCTTCGAAGTTTCAATACTATCAACTTCCCCAGTGCAGAGGACCCCCACAGACTGTCAGACCAATAGTTCAAAACCATTTAAGAGAGTACATATGATTCAATAATAGAGGAGGTTCAAAGTCTAAGCTAACATTTGTGGGTTAGATATGAGGACATATGCATTAAGCTCTGATACTGACACAATTTTTATTTTATGAACATCTTGATACTTAGTAGCACCTGGCCACATCCAAGGCACAATTCTTGTTCAATGCAATGCTAAAGAGAGTGGATATCAGGGAAGAATAGGTGTGTACTGAAAATGTTTAAGAAGTCATTCTTTACGCTTCAAATATGGTCTGGTCTATGGCCAGATTCTTTGTCAAAGAAGAATGTGTTCCTGATGTTGCTTTTAGGAAGAGACGTCCTGTTAGGTTGAAAAAAAAACTGACTCTGTAAGATATCAAAAAGCAGATTTGAATAACAGAACCTTGTTTCTTCGAGATGCCAATACCTCCTCTGCCAGCTTAGGATTCACGTTGGACGCTACGACGACCTGAGGCTCAACCCTTGCAATAACCAATTTTATGTATGAGGGTGGCGAGACCATCAAACACACTGTCGCAAACTGTTGGTCCACTGCAGTGTGGTGAATATAAGGAATTAGAACTTAATATAAATAACATTAGAGTCACCTATTAAGATCAGAGTTTTGGAGATATAAATGATTAAACTTACCAGTCAATCCGTATGTTCGCCATAATCCACTGGATTGTCTGTATTTCTTGACCAGCCTCAATATTTCTTTGATCTCTCTACATATATTAAAGATAAACAGAGTTTGAAAAGCCATGTGGGCAAACAGTATACAGTCAGCAACGGTTAAGTGATTTCAAAACGGTATTCAAAACGGTTAAGTGATTTCAAGCAAAGCTCTCCTAAAATATTCGGAAAACCAAACCCACTTAGCAACGATTCATTTATCAAAACAGTATACAGTCAGATTTGAGAAGTGAAAAGATCTAGTGTTGCGCCTAGATGACTAAATCCTTTGACTTTCTTCCTTCAGTCATCTTCTTAGAACTTCCTCTCGCCTTGGAAGCTTTTGCAAATTTTGGTATCTAAGCCATAAATAGAAGATAAAGGAGACAGATTCACTGAGGAGAGAAATAAACCTGAGACTGGTTAAGAAGTGGTAACCGTGTGCAACAGAAAGCTGAGACCACGATCGCTACTCGCACAAGAAGGCAGAGAGAGGACACCACTTTGTAATTGAATAGTGAGTGAAATCCCGATGATTCAACACTAAAGGCAGCTTCCACCAGAAAGTGACCGTGAATCCAATAACACTCCCTCCGGTTTAACAGAGGTTATTGAGCATGAACCCTAGAAATAGACTACTCAGTGAATTCTCTTCCCATTTATAGATGAAGTCTCATGCGTTCACTGTGGGGAAACGAAGAGATCGATTGAATGTTGCAAGACATAAATGTTATTGAAGCCCACATCAAATAGAGAGAGAAAACCCAATAGAGTGACGTGGACGCAGGAACAGCCGCACAAACCAACTTTATTTATATAGATAGATAGATAGATATTAATACTAATAAGAGTTTTACGAAGATCGAAAAGCGGAAAACAGGACTGTACCAAGAACGGAAAATGTCTAGAAATAAGATTGGTGAAAAATCTAAATATCCTCGAAAACTTAAACCTAAAATAGGAAAGATATAATCCACAAAGAACAAAAATAAAACCAAAAAAAAACAAAATTGTAACATCCCGAGTTGTGATATGTGAAAAGGCTTAAGAGAATTGATTTGGCTACCTATATCACCAAAGTTGACTTACCTTTTCCGTCACACATCCGTTTAGAACTCCAGAGTTAAGCGTGCTTGGGCTGGAGTAGTGAAAGGATGGGTGACCTATCGGGAAGTGATTCGCGATACCGTGTAAGTGAGGCCAAAGCACGGGGGAAGGTCGGGTGGTGATTGCAGGGTCAGTAAATAATGATTTCGAGCCTTGAAAAATTAACGACCGACCGTCGGACGGGATGGGGCCCACGGGCCGAGAGAGCGGGCGTGGGTGGCCCATTAGCCGTGGGCGGTCGGGGCGTTACAAAAATCAAGAATAACAATAAAGAAAATGACGACTTCCAAGTCATTGAATCCAATGACAGTTAGATGCTTACAAGAGACAGATACACAAATCTAGGAAAGACCACAGAGCAAACACCAACCAAAAACGCATGATAAACACACAACCAAACTGAGGAACATAAGGTCTAACTTCTAGATATCTAGCATAATGAGGGGAACAAGCCTAAACAACAACCTTTTCACCAACATGAAGCAAAAGACAAATCAGAGCCTTCATGTCTCACATAGTTGCAAACCAAGGGACAGAGCAACCAAACTCCTAAAGCTAAACAAGAACCTCAATGGAAATACCACAACAGAAAAAATGACCATATGAGGATATGATGCAACCTTTGACAGATTTAGTAGTCCGGATTTCTTGAAGATGACGGGACAGACACGAGACTACTAGAACTCATGTGTTGCAGGGTTTTATCGATATGTTTTGATGGATTCAAGGCTACTAGCACTTGAATGATGGGTGGTTTCTTTACACAAGGACAATAGGTAATCCTTGAGTTGTTTAACTCCAACACACTGCAAGTGTAATTTTGTATAGGACGGCTCCTGGTCATATTCACATAAGCAGTAAAGTTAACTACATGGTGATCAAAATATGGATGCTCAAAGATGAACAAGAAGAGAGTTGCTCAAGAGAGACTCTGGTTTGCAAAAGCTTATTTTATTAACAGTTCCTTGAAAAACGTTACATGACAAGTATTTAAAGAAAACTCTAAACCGACCTTAAAGCCCTAACCCTAAACTAAAAAAGAAAAACATAAACTATGAATAGGTTAGAACTCGACCTAACCTAATCCTAAAGGGTTATGTAAGAAAACAATAATACTCTAATTCTTGGTAACCCGTGAGATTAAATAAGCAATATGCCCATCCTTTTTATTATGCTTGGACAAACTTGATTAAGAGTCCAACAACTTCTTTTAAGGCTTTATCTTTTGATCTTGTGAATGGGCCAATTGAATAAACAAGTGGGTCATATTTTGGGTTTCCAAATTCTTTTTGGGCTTTAGACTTCTTTCTCATCCATCATCCAATTGTTCGGACATAATGTTCTTCTTGCCGAGAGACCATATCTGGATCTTCATATTCACTCTTTGAACTCTTTCTCGCCCTTACGGCATTTCCCTAGGTCACCCATTTACATCTTTATCGGGTCGACCATTTCATTTTCCCTCAGGTCAACCGTTTTCATTTTCCGACCACGAACCATTACCCCCACCATGGTCCATTTTTTGATCTTGTGACTTATTCCTGTTCATTTTCCAACTATTCATCCTCATCCGATACATTTTCCAATAGATCATCTACCGTAGTAGCTGCCAGTTTGTCCAGGTAAAGTTTCAGATAGTAAACACGGTCCATTTGTGACTATGGTCTAACGATAGCCATATTGGGACACAAGGCAAGCAACAGGAAGTCAAGTTCAGGATAAAAGGAATATGCACCCAAGAACACCAAATAACAACAAGCGACCTAGAATTGACGAAAGAACTGAGAAGATGTAAGAGAAAGAACCTACACTGCACCAAGAAGCTACATTGTCATATTAACTTTGGGTAACCTGAATGCCGTTGACATATTAACTTTGGGTAACCTGAACAATAAAAAGATGCACCATAGTTTATCAGAGCCGATACAGGATGAGATCTCTATTTACACTATACAAACTTACAATGCTATGAAATTTTCTACGTCATTCATAGAGGGATTAAGGGCAATAGAGGACACATTGTGTGCATTGCATACACTTCGCTCATCTGTTCAAAATAAAGCGTCAAATGTAAAAGAATTTAATATTAATTTTGATTAGAGAAATATGATATAAAGAAAATTCACACGTTTACCTTGCCATACTTCGATCTTCCCAAACCTCATTACAAAAATTAGAGTTTTATCTATAAGAAGATGAAAAGATTCGCCTAATTCTAGTGCAACCTTTCCCCATACAACCACTGGAAGTCTAACATTTCTGAGGAAAAAAAATTAAATAACATTGGTGGTAATTATATAAAAATACATATAGTTGGTATTATACACAAATAGATATTAAAGCAAACGGGCGAAAAAAGGTATAACTTACTCTTCATTTCTTAAATGAAATATTTTTCTGTGTCCTTTCCATTAAGAGACACGATATCGAGATGACTAACCTCCACAACATGACCGATGATATCTACATAATCAGTTGAAAGTAAAATTTACATACTGACTCGTTAAATAGGAATCCAACGATATAAACAGAAAACAATATTATGAACACTTACCAACCAAATATTCAGGACTTTGTCTACCATCCAAAATTTCTCAAAAATTGACAGGCTGTAAACATGTCAATCTGAATGACAAATCGTCACAAAAATGAATGCTTGTCCTGGTTACGAACTCAATTTTATAAGGATGTTTTGTTGTACGCTATGAGCCAGATGATCGTGAATCTGAAAAGTTAATCATAATCTTCGTATCGCCTTCTTCGAGGTATGCTCCAAACCGAGGAACCAAGTCCCTTTTAACAGTCGCATGAATTTTATCACCCTAAAAAATCAACAAATTATAAACATATTAACACATTTCTGCCTAACCGTTTCATTATGTAAGCAATAAAAACTCAGAGACAATATGTACTGTCTCCATAGACGAATGATTGTAAATCTAATTTTCCACGGTGTTTTCGAAGGTTTCAAGAGAATAACTTGGTCAAAAGGCCCAGCCATCACACCATTTTTTTAGAATTATATCGTCTGTTAGGTTTTTGTCTGCTGAAAATTTTTGAGAGTATCCCCTTTATAGTATTCCCTATACATCGGTTCGAATATTGCAGCTCCGTTTTTAGGAAATATCCTATTAATTATAGAGTTAAATATGTTTAATATGGTATCAAATTTTCAATCTATATTGTAGTAAGTAAGATATATCATATATCGTAATTAATAATAATGCTTGTGCATCAAGAATTATTACTTGGGTATCACATTATTTTTCATAACTACATTGCGAAATTATGAAAATACAAATGATGCAAAATTATGAAAATTATGAAAATACAAATGATGCAACTCACTAATCTATATTTATATATAATTGGGTTTGCTTCTCTCCTAGGGTGTCCACCTAGGACGCCAGCGTGGAAACTCCACGTCAGCGTGTCATTTAACGTTTGGGCTTCGAGTTAATATTGCTAATGGGCTATTGTATTTCGTCGACATGTCCGGCCGTGGAAGTGTGAGACGCCCACTAACCCTAGCTGTTCGCGCAGATCTCTGAATAGTGATCTTCTTCTCTGCGGCAGAAGCGTTTGTCCTTTGCGCTCCCTTCCCCTCGCTGAAACGGCCGAGCTTTAACATCATATACAATCCATTCAATTCCATCTCCCGCTACGTTGTGAATCAATGCGTCGTTCATGGCTCATAAATATGTGAGTTCTTCTCAACTCGAACTCGAACTCATCCTCTATTTCTATCTATAGCGATAAACTGAATCCTGATTTCATGTCTCATTCTATGGTGTTCTCCTCCGACTTGAAGTCCAGCCGTTGCTCCTCCGTCGTCGAGGCAAGACTGCTCCGGTCTTCGGTTCTGGGAGGCGAGAAATATCGCGAGCTCATGTGGGTTGACATGCTCTTCCTGGACGTCAACGTGAGTTCTCTCTTCTATTTCTTTTTCGGATCTGAGTTCGATCATTCCGGCGAGTCTATTTTGTTTACTGATGAATATATGACACTGTTTCTGTTGGTTTATTAATTTACATAATATGAAATGTAGAAGCTTTATCTGTATATGGAGAGGAGCTTATATAGTTTAGTTTCTGAGCTACGTTACGAATGTGTTTTAGGCAAAAATAAATTGAAAATGTATATTCATGTGTTGTAGGCAATTGAAGAACAAAGATGAGGATAGAGTAGTTAAGAACAATGAAGGTCTGCCTCAGCCATTTTTGGGAAGCTGCAATGATCGTGCAAGGCAGCTCCAGGCTTCTTCTTCAGGTCTTTTCCCATGTTTAAAGGTTTTATCTCTCTCACACTTCACTTTTTATCATTCAGATTATTTATTTTTCACAAACAATTCAGACTGTCGGCTGTGTTATGTTGTCTTCGTTTAATATTTCTTTTTCATCGATCTATTTCGTCATCTACGGTTTTGCGAGACGAATCCATCACCATTAAAAACTATTGGGTTTGAAGTTTTTTAAGTAATGTAATCTTGGAAAAAGTTGAATAAGGCAGCAGAGAAATAATAGCATTAGCTTATAGGTTGCTAAGTCAGCTACTTTCAGAACTAAATTGCCTCACAGTTTTCTTTGTTGACTCGGTCAAGTTACTTGGTTTGAGGCTACAATCAGTTCGCAAGTGATTGACATAAATATTCTGCCGTTCAGGCGTTCAATCCCCTGGAGGTAGCAAAGAGTCAGACTCTGTGAAGGTTGCTAGAGGAGGTTAACCATTCAAAGTTTTCTGTCGTTACTTTCTTTTGGTAGCATATAAAATTATATGGCTACTGAATTTATTAACAATTGCTATATTTTCAGTTAAAGCTGTTTCCAGGAGGACACAGTCATTGGTTGAGAGGTTTGAGAGAAGAGACACAATTACACTTCCGGAAGAAAGATAAAGCAGCAATAGTTCAGAGCACTAATGCTGTGGAGAAAGTGGCCAAATCATCATCGATACGAGCAGTTAGCATAACGCCTACCCAGGTCATGGAAGTTGAACTTGATGAGGCAACTAACTTGACCACAGTTGAAACTCCTGTGATATTTATTGCAAGAGCTAATTGTAATATCCAGCTGTTTTTAATCAACAATGCAGTTCTCTGCAACTTTCTTACATGTTTATTTCTTATTTAATTTCTGGTTGGCTATTACATATGTTGCTAACACTATACACAATTTTATTGTGGTATCAATGAGATGACGTCTACAAGTTTAACTCTGGTTCATGAAGAGATCATGATGGTGATATCAATCAGGGTTGGTCCCTAGATTACTTTCATGGTTTTCCCAGTTTGTGCATTTTACATGTTTGGTACATAAGAAACAGAAAAAACACAACTTGGGATCTTTCTCACGTTTGGTTTTTTAACATACAAAACAATAGCTTGGTTGTTTTTAGATATATATATATGTAAGAATACTTCTTTTTAGCCATGGACGGTGATTATTATCAAAGAGAATATTGGCTGAGACAAATGCATCTGAAGGGAAGGGACGGCTGACCTTGGTGCATTGACTTAGTACCTATATATATGTAAGAATGATTCTTTGTCACTATATATGTTCCTGAGAGAATATATATACAATCTTTCCCCTTCTGCTTTTTTACACTGGTTCTTCTTTTTATTTATATTGCAGTTTTGTTTTAAAAAAACATACATCAGTTATATATCATGCATTAGTGCATTATAATGTAACATCCCAACTATAATATAAATAAAAACCACAACATAAAATTTGTTTAACTTTAACTAATTTAATCAAAACCAATTTTTAGATAATAAAAAGATTATAATATATATACATATATATATG